>NC_064627.1:1045229851-1045529851 GCF_023864275.1 Schistocerca cancellata | reverse complement strand
TGGTTTATATATTTGCTTCATTTTCTTTCTTGTAACTCTACCGTTTTCTTGTCACTTCACTGTTTATAGAATATATCTGATTAACTAGATAATCTTGTTCTTGTACTGGTACGCTGTTTTATCATTCCTTTCTCGGAACGGCGTGGTGCAGGGTCGGAGGGGCCCTGTGGCGATCACGTTCCTCTAACCACTTGTCGCCTATGCGCCGTTCTGGTGTTGCGCCAACAGAGGTCGCTGCGCTGATTGTTTGCTGCACTCTGTTTCCATTCATTGGGCTTCGTTAGCTACTTTTAATTTTTATATTATTCTGTGTGCTCCGAAAGCTGTTTATTATTTGTGTCACTATCTAAAATAACACCACTTGAGCTTATCAGAATGACTGTCACTTAACGTTTCCTTTTTAACAATCTGCATTTTGTCGTGTTTTAATTTATTGCATTTTAGTACTGTAATGACTTTTACACCTTATGAGCCCACAACACTCTTTACTGATTGTACCTACATTTTTTATTTTACATCGTACGGTTATCATTGAAGAATATGTGTACGGCTACAGTGCGACACAAACGTTTTGTGCCTACGGTATGACAGTTTGTTTTTAACAGTAGCGCTGCTGACAAGATAACTCTTGTATATACCATAACTTATATATGTGTGACGATGCTGGCGCTGATTTTGTGTTTAGCATTTGACGATGCCACTGTGGTTCCAGTATTTTAGGATCTGTTTTTTATAAAACAGGCATGCTTCGTCATATTATATCAATGAAAACACGCTGAGAAAGCCTGCATTGCCATACAGATTTATTTTCATTTATATGTAAACCTTGCATCAAATATTCACAAAAGTACTCACTGATATTAATCAGAGGTCCGATTCTGCATACCATTGCGTAACAGAGACAGAAAGTGAAGTACCTGTCTTACTATGCGCAGGACTATGGTCGCGGAACAGAGCTTTGTCTGACTTGTAGCCTCGGCGAAATAAAGGGGGGGGGGGGAGCTGCAAGACTGCAGCTGGTGTCTCAGCGCCTCGAGCGGTGTTTAATCTTGCCGAGGGAAGCTGATCTTCAGGTATTCATCTGAACAGCGGATCCGGCCCCGCTGCGCAGCTAATTAATGGGAGAGAAATCCCGGCCCTTATCTGAAATTAAAAGCAGCTCTGCATTCAGCGACGGGCCGCCGTCGCGCCCCAGAAACTCCCAGGGCAACGTGCGGCCGTGGGCGGTTTTAATCTTTCAGCACAGCAACACACGGCCTTAGGCAGATGCTAAAATAACAAGCCCACCTTCACTTTTCCGAGCACGATAACGCATAAGCCTCTTCTCGTGAACACACACTCTATAACATTTTATACGAAGTGGACTTTTTTTTAACTCAAATAATATTCGATACGATGTAGACAGACAGCGCCTCAAATGTTCAAATGTGTGTGAAATACTACGGAACTGCGAAGGTCATCAGTCCCTAAGCTTATACACTACTTAACCTAAATTATCCTAAGGACAAACAAACACACCCATGCCCGAGGGAGGACTCGAACCTCCACCGGGACCAGCCACACAGTTTATGACACCGCCTCAACTGACATCTGATCTGCAGTCCAGAAAGACTACTAGTTTGCCTCAGTGTGTATCTCACCTGGAACTCGATGAACCACCTGCAGAAAGTTACTCTACGAAAGAGAACTTCACTACACAAGAACATTTAACTCCGCAGTCAGGACACTAATCATCATTTGTATGACTCAAAACTGATAACGACTATGATATGGATTCATCGAGACCACAGCTTTTTAACGAAAGAGCGATCCTACAGGGTATCCAACGGAATTTGTAACTGGAAGGAGATTTCTTGTCAGTGACGATGCAGCGTGTTATTTTGGATAGAGAATCATCGACAGAAGTAGAAGCAACAGCTACCGCGCTTCAGAGTCGATGCACCATGTTATCTTGGCTGGAGAATCATCGACATTTGTAGAAGGAATTGCTACCGTGCTCCAGGGAAATGTGTCTGGACACTTCCTGTTTATGTGTATATTAATAACCTGTTACATCATCCTATAATTCTCAGGTTTGCAGCCCATCAACATTCTGCCACGCCGAGAAAATTTCAGAAGTCACTGTTACATCATGTTAATAGCAACCTCAGACTTCTCGTAATTGTTCAGTTACCTGTCATGAAGTACTATCTAAAAAAAGACGGGCAACTTGCTTTCAAATGTTCAAATGTGTGTGAAATCTTATGGGACTTAACTGCTAAGGTCATCAGTCCATAAGCTTGTACACTACTTAACTTAAATTATCCTAAGGACAAACACACAAACCCATGCCCGAGGGAGGACTTGAACCTCCGCCGGGATCAGCCGCACAGTATATGACTGCAACTTGCTTTAAATGTTCAGAAATGTATAATTATGTAACTGACAAATCGCAAGAACGTAGTATTCTATGACTAAAGGATGACTCACGTAAAACTTGAACCACAAATATTTCAGAAATGGAAAGTCATATTAATGTGCGGTTTTCACGGAATGGATTGGCAGCCAGGGGCTCGTCTTGTTATCCAATAAACAGATTGTAATAATACTTAGAAATATATTTTTCGTGCATAAATACACCTTTTTTTAAATCAGACAAAGGCTGTTGACATTAACAGACTAAAAGTAAGGTAAATTAGAATGTCACTGTTGTTTGTTGCAAGATTCTAGTGCGAGTCATTTACCAGATATCGTATTTTGAAAAGCTTCCACACAGTGACACATGTTTCTGCCATTCAACCTGCTTAGTTCCTAGCTACGATGTTGTTATGTCTGCTTACAGTGTGCTTGTGATTTCCCTTGAGTTCATTCGGACTTGCTACCCAGTTAGCGCGTGACAGTCCAAGCAGTAGGTCGCGAGTGGAAGATGAGATTTACAAGTGCAGAAGAAGCCGACTTGCTCATGGTGTGCAGAGAGTGTGCATGCGGCTAGGTATCCCAGTACACGTCAATCATATCGGCAGTTATTTATCAACCTCATCAACCAGTTACGTGAACGTGGTAGTTTAACACCTAGACAACGCAACAGAAGGAAAGAAGTGACAACAGAAGAGAAGAACATTTAATGTTATTGCTACTGTTCCAGTTGATCCGCAGGTTAGCTCCCGTGCAAACGCACGAGGAAGTGGCATGAATCAGGTAAGTGTCTTATGCATTCTTCATCGACATAGATTCCACCCCTGTCACATCCCTATCCATTAAGAGCTGCATGAAAACGATGATGAGAATCGTGTTAACTCCTGTACGTGGGCATTAAGACAGGATACTCCAGATTTACCACGTATATCTTGTTTAGTAACGAAACCACATTTACCAATCCCGCCACGTAAACCTCTGAAAGACCATTATTGTTCTGTGATAGTCTACGTTGGCTTCGTCATGTTGAACGCCAGCGTCCATGGATAGTGTGGGATAGTAAACCATCAGCTCATGGGTCCATTTCTCGTAGACAGAATACTGAGCGCACGCAAGTATCACAACCTCTTAACAGACCACGGTTGCTACAGTACTTCCTCTGCTGACTAGGAGGAACATATGGTACCAACACGATTCCTGCCTACCACATAGTAAACGAAATACTACAGAATGTCTTCACGAATTATTTCCAACTCGCTGGATTGGATGCAGAGGACCAGTACCTCGGCCGCCCCGTTCTCTGTATTTAACTTTTGTGGACTTTCTTCTGTGGGGAAGCTCAAAGACACTGTCTACAGGGACGCACCAACTGCACCCGATGTTATGGAACGATGTATTACTGCAGCTTGATCGACATCTCTGAAATGCTAGCACGTGGCCTTCAGAAGTTATATTCCACACCAGCAGCGTGCATTGCAGCTGCCGATGGTGATTTGGAACACAATATGAGATGGTCAGTTATTTCGTTACTGGTCAGAATCCACAAAATGAGTGTATGCACCTATGTTGTTCATTATTGTGTGCTACCACAGGTATTGCACAAGTGTCGATGGGGGAACTTTCAAAATAAAATACCTCGTAAACAACTCGCACTAGAATTTCACAACAAGCGTTATTGACATTCTAATTTACCCTGATATTAGTTTATTAATCTTAATAACCATTATTCTATTTTAGAAAACGTATGTCTACACATAAATACACTTTCTACGTAATGTTACAGTCCTATATGACAATTCAGGATTTCTCGACGGATCTCTATGATAAAATCTGCTTGGGTTGACAACCGAGTCAATGCGTCGTTCTTCAGCAACGTTTCAGCAAGTTTATTACTTGCAATCTTCAGGCGAGGTCTCAGGTTTACGTGCCGTCCTGGTCTTTATAGCTGCTGGACCACGGTCTTCTCTGCATTCTCGCCGCTGAGGATGCGGTCCAGCGGCTATAAAGACCCGGACGAGACATGAACCCGACACTTCGCCTGAAGATGACAAGTAAGAAACTTGCTGAAACGTTGCCGGAGATCGACGCATTGACTCAACCCGAGAAGATTTTGTCATTATTACAGTCTGTTCATTGGCAAGCAATAAGAGCTTCAGGCTACATTTCCTTTCTGAGAAAGCGGCACCTCAGTAGCACTTTCCATTTCCGCAATATTTACGGTGCAAGTTTTAGGTGACTCACCCTGTATAATATGAATGGGTCACAATTAGAGTCAGTTAACTTTTATAAATACCGCACTGCAATAATATGAGAGTACATGAAAAAGAATGACCACATGGGCAAATTGTAGATAAAACAGGTGGTTTCACTACGGTTAATCGATAGAGTACTGCGAAAATGAAGTGTGTCCAGAAATGAGATAGCTTACAAAAACAAACAAGCGACGAATCCTAGTACGTACATTGGTCAAATGTGTAGGGGCTACACCAAAGAGGACTAAAACGGGATGTAAAAATCATACATGGAAGGGTAGAATGAGTAGTCCACACAATTGTTTGAGCCACGGAGGAGTGCCAAGAAGATACTGAAAAGTCCGAAGTGGCTGATGATTGAAAATTAACGCCAAGTATCACATGGAAACCTACTTACAAAATTGCAGAAAACAGTTGTAGGTGAGGAATCTACGTATATACTACAGCCTCCAAACGAGCACTCTTGTACGAACCGTAAAGACGATAGTAGACCTATTATAGCCCGCACAGACGCAGTTAACCAATCCTTCTTCCCACCCTTCATGCGTGAATGGAAGGCGAAGAAACCACTTACAAGTAGAATATGGAGTACCCTCTATCATGCACTTCACTGCAGTTTGCTGGATATAGACAAGGCTGTAGATGTAGACATGATGGTCAGTGGGTTTCTACTTCAAAGTCCATTAGTAGTTAAACTTTCAACACATAGTCTATTGTTATTAAACAAAAATAGCCAGGACAATACATAGCTTGAAAATACTACATTACATCACAATGAGTAGACTGAAAAAATTTCAATAAAAACGACCGTTTGTGGATTTCACCCTCTTCTTTCCCTCTCTTATCAACAAAACCACAACAATTAACTTCATATAAAAGGTCATCATCAGTCACCTACACGGGAACACTACATGTAAGTCACAACACTACCTCACAGAAATGGGCGATGCCAGTGTATGTGGATGAAGAAAAACCTCGTCTTCGAGGATGCTGAACCTCATCCATTGTGTCTACGTCAAAACAGTGGAAAATAAGTTTACTTTTATCAAAACTGCTCGCATGTGCTATCAGCTTCCCTTGCTCTATATGAATATTATGTTGTTGTGGTCTTCAGTCCTGAGACTGGTTTGATGCAGCTCTCCATGCTACTCTATCCTGTGCAAGCTTCTTCATCTCCCAGTACCTACTGCAGCCTACATCCTTCTGAATCTGCTTAGTGTATTCATCTCTTGGTCTCCCTCTACGATTTTTACCCTCCACGCTGCCCTCCAATACTAAATTGGTGATCCCTTGATGCCTCAGAACATGTCATACCAACCGATCCCTTCTTCTGGTCAAGTTGTGCCACAAACTTCTCTTCTCCCCAATCCTATTCAATACTTCCTCATTAGTTATGTGATCTACCCATCTAATCTTCAGCATTCTTCTGTAGCACCACATTTCGAAAGCTTCTATTCTTTTCATGTCCAAACTATTTATCGTCCATGTTTCACTTCCATACAAGGCTACACTCCATACAAATACTTTCAGAAATGATTTCCTGACACTTAAATCTATACTCGATGTTAGCAAATTTCTCTTCTTCAGAAACGCTTTCCTTGCCATTGCCAGTCTACATTTTATATCCTCTCTACTTCGACCATCATCAGTTATTTTGCTCCCCAAATAGCACAACTCCTTTACTACTTTAAGTGTCTCATTTCCTAATCTAATTCCCTCGGCAACACCCGACTTAATTCGACTACATTCCATTATCCTCGTTTTGCTTTTGTTGATGTTCATCTTATATCCTCCTTTCAAGCCACTGTCCATTCCATTCAGCTGCTCTTCCAAGTCCTTTGCTGTCTCTGACAGAATTACAACGTCATCGGCGAACCTCAAAGTTTTTATTTCTTCTCCATGGATTTTAATACCTTCTCCGAATTTTTCTTTTGTTTCCTTTACTGCTTGCTCAATATACAGATTAAATAACGTCGGGGAGACGCTACAACCCTGTCTTACTCCCTTCCCAACCACTGCTTCCCTTTCATGTCCCTCGACTCTTATAACTGCCATCTGATTTCTGTACAAACTGTAAATAGCCTTTCGCTCCCTGTATTTTACCCCTGCCACATTTAGAATTTGAAAGAGAGTATTCCAGTCAACATTGTCAAAAGCTTTCTGTAAGTCTACAAATGCTAGAAACGTAGTTTTCCTTTCCTTAATCTTTCTTCTAAGATAAGTCGTAAGGTCAGTATTGCCTCACGTGTTCCAGTGTTTCTACGGAATCCAAACTGATCTTCCCCGAGGTCGGCTTCTACTAGTTTTTCCATTCGTCTGTAAAGAATTCGTGTTAGTATTTTGCAGCTGTGGCTTATTTAACTGATAGTTCGGTAATTTTCACATCTGTCAACACCTGCTTTCTTTGGGATTGGAATTATTATATTCTTCTTGAAGTCTGAGGGTATTTCGCCTGTTTCATACATCTTGCTCACCAGATGGTAGAGTTTTGACAGGACTGGCTCTCCCAAGGCCGTCAGTAGTTCCAATGGAATGTTGTCTACTCCGGGGGCCTTGTTCCGACTCAGGTCTTTCAGTGCTCTGTCAAACTCTTCACGCAGTATCATATCTCCCATTTCATCTTCATCTACATCCTCTCCCATTTCCATAATATCGTCCTCAAGTACATCACCCTTGTATAGACCCTCTATATACTCCTTCCACCTTTCTGCTTTCCCTTCTTTGCTTAGAACTGGGTTTCCATCTGAGCTCTTGATGTTCATACATGTGGCTCTCTTATCTCCAAAGGTCTCTTTAATTTTCCTGTAGGCAGTATCTATCTTACCCCTAGTGAGATAAGCCTCTACATCCTTACATTTGTCCTCTAGCCATGCCTGCTTATCCATTTTGCACTTCCTGTCGATCTCATTTTTGAGACGTTTGTATTCCTTTCTGCCTGCTTCATTTGCTGCATTTTTATATTTTCTCCTTTCATCAATTAAATTCAATATTTCTTCTGTTACGCAAGGATTTCTACTAGCCCTCGTCTTTTTACCTACTTGATCCTCTGCTGCCTTCACTACTTCATCCCTCAAAGCTACCCATTCTTCTTCTACTGTATTTCTTTCCCCCATTCCTGTCAATTGTTCCCTTATGCTCTCCCTGAAACTCTGTACCTCCTCTGGTTCTTTCAGTTTATCCAAGTCCCATCTCCTTAAATTCCCACCTTTTTGCAGTTTCTTCAGTTTTAAGCTACAGGTCATAACCAATAGATTGTGGTCAGAGTCCACATCTGCCCCTGGAAATGTCTTACAATTTAAAACCTGGTTCCTAAATCTCTGTCTTACCATTATATAACCTATCTGATACCTTTTAGTATCTCCAGGGTTCTTCCATGTATACAACCTTCTATCATGATTCTTAAACCAAGTGTTAGCTATGATTATGTTGTGCTCTGTGCAAAATTCTACGAGGCGGCTTCCTCTTTCATTTCTTAGCCCCAATCCATATTCACCTACTACGTTTCCTTCTCTCCCTTTTCCTACTCTCGAATTCCAGTCACCCATGACTATTAAATTTTCGTCTCCCTTCACTATCTGAATAATTTCTTTTATTTCATCATACATTTCTTCAATTTCTTTGCCATATGCAGAGCTAGTTGGCATATAAACTTGTACTACTGTAGTAGGTGTGGGCCTCGTATCTATCTTGGCCACAACAATCTGTTCGCTGTGCTGTTTGTAGTAGCTTACCTGCATTCCTAATTTCCTATTCATCATTAAACCTACTCCTGCATTACCCCTATTTGACTTTGTGTTTATAACGCTGTAGTCACCTGACCAGAAGTCTTGTTCCTCCTGCCACCGAACTTCACTAATTCCCACTATATCTAACTTTAATCTATCCATTTCCCTTTTTAAATTTTCTAACCTACCTGCCCGATTAAGGGATCTGACATTCCACGCTCCGATCCGTAGAACGCCAGTTTTCTTTCTCCTGATAACGACATCCTCTTGAGTAGTACCCGCCCGGAGATCCGAATGGGGGACTATTTTACCTCCGGAATATTTTACCCAAGAGGACGCCATCATCATTTAATCATACAGTAAAGCTGCATGCCCTCGGGAAAAATTGCGGCTGTAGTTTCCCCTGCTTTCAGCCGTTCGCAGTACCAGCACAGCAAGGCCGTTTTGGCTATTGTTACAAGGCCTGATCAGTCAATCATCCAGACTGTTGCCCCTGCAACTACTGAAAAGGCTGCTGCCCCTCTTCAGGAACCACACGTTTAATATTATATGATGAAGTTATTTTCAAAATGGTTCAAATGGCTCTGAGCACTATGGGACTCAACTGCTGAGGTCATTAGTCCCCTAGAACTTAGAACTAGTTAAACCTAACTAACCTAAGGACATCACAAACATCCATGCCCAAGGCAGGATTCGAACCTGCGACCGTAGCGGTCTTGCGGTTCCAGACTGCAGCGCCTTTAACCGCACGGCCACTGCGGCCGGCTATTTTCTAATATCTATTAGTGTGCGGAGCTATCCGGCAATTAGTAACACAAGTGTAGTAATGATAGAAAATGATTATATGTTATTTCCTCACAGTAAGGTGCATCGAAGCTTACTCTGACATGCAAAGGTTGTGCTGCATTTCATTGCTTTTCAGAGGACATCAATACATTCAAATAACTTGAAAGAAAGAAATGAATAAATTATTTAAAATAGTTTATGAAAGGAATATCAACAACAGTAAAACAAAGCCAGTGGAATGAAGACGAATTAACTCAGGCAATGGTATAGGAATTCGATTAGGAAATGGAACACAAACAGTAGCCAGTGAGTTCTGCTCTGTGGGCAACAAAATAATTGAAACGTTTTGTAAGAGTTTTTAAGAGGAATATCAACAACACTAAAACAAAGCCAATGGAGTGTAGTCGAATTAAATCAGGCAATGTTGAACGAAGTGGATTAGGAAATGGGACACTAATAGTATCCGATGAGTTCTGCTATTTAGGCAGCAAAGGAATTGATAATGGCCGAAGTAGAAAACATATAAAATGCTTAATGGCAAGAGCAACGGAAGTATTTCTGAAGAACAAAATTTGTTAGCAAATAATATAAATTTAAGTCTTTCCTCAACGTACGTTTCTGGAGCACACCTTTATCTGAGAGTGAGGTAATGCAGGGTACTGTTGGGGGTAAAAACCGTAGAGAGAGATTTAACTGTAGTAAACAGATTTAAATCACTGCTGATCGCAGTAGTTGGAGCGAACTATAATTCGAACCAAAGACCAAATTATATATATTCTTGTAAACAGCATAAAGGTTCATAACGAAATACCGATTACATATACGTGCAGGAATAAGTTTAATCGATTGAGAAACTTTGCCACTATTTAGCTTTAACACTCGCATACAGGTGGTGACAAATGCCAACTGACAGCAGGACTTAACATTTTCAAACTATTACACTGAAAGTAAATTATCTTAAACACTGTCATACATAGCAAAACCTACACAACTTTCGTTTCCAATAAGGTAAGAAGAGTTCGCTTTATCTCATAAAACACTTGACTATTGTGAATTTACTCATATGTTCATGGTGACAGCCGTTTTCAAGAATTTTTACAAGTGTATCCCCAGTAATAAAGAATGGAAACAAAAGATAGATATCAAATATTCTCCTTTTAACATAGACATCACTGAACACAAGATTCTGTCTTGCACTGTGATACTAAGGGACTGCTCTTTCCTTTGAGAAAAGCCTGACAATTTGAAGTTCACTCTGCTGTTGAAGATACACTTCTTGAAACAATATTAAAAATGTTATGAAAGGTAAGGAAATGAAAAACAACCAAGTGCATTACATGTAAGAATGTGAGCAAAAGGCTAAGGCTCTCTTTATTTACCGTTTTCAATCTCTCTACAGCTTATTTCCTTTTCCACGTAGAAATCACCAACTGCAAGTCTCATTATTGCTGTCTGTTACTAAAAAAGTGCTTTTCTATTTAGAAAACCTGACAATTTGATGTTCATTCTGGTACTGAAGATAAACACTTTTCAGAGGAGTTCTAGAACCTATTCCTGCCCGTGTATGTAATCGGTATTTCGTTATGAACCTTTATGCTGTTTACAAGAATATATATGATTTGGTCTTTGGTTCGAATTATAGTTCGCTGCTTTCTGTATGACGGACAGAAGATCGTTAGCATCAGGCGCGTCTGTACGGAGGTGTCCGTGGACTGCTGCGTCGGCTGTGGGCCGCTTAGTGTGACGTCACTAACACTGCTGGGCGGCCTTGTTATCCCGGGGGTGTCGCCTTGAGTTGCCACTGTATATCTAGTGCGATCGCAGTCACTGGGATGCCTCTCTCCCTGTCTGGGGCGAACCAATATGAGGCCATTATATTCAAACAAACAGAACCTGGACTCGTCCGAAAACACTGTCTGATACCATTCTTGTTCCCAGTGACGTCGTTACATACACCATCGCCGCCTATCATGTTTCTGCACATTCGTCAAAGGTAGGTGGAGAAGTGAACGACGCGCACGTAGCCCATGCTGTAATAAACGGCGACGGACTGCCATCCTTGATAGTGTACGATGTGTTATGCCGTTCCACTGTTGCGCCAGGGCAGAGAAGGACGGAGATCTGCCTGCAATGCCATTCGGATTAGGTGTCAATCCTCTCGGATGGGGGGAGGGGGGTTTTTGGTGGGCTCCTGACCCATCTCATGTTCTACGGCCTTTCGTGAACCATTCTGCACACACCCGGAGCACTGCCGAAACTCTTCGTCCCACAGGAGCAACAATTTCCTGGATGGATTCGTCACATCCTTTCACGCAATAAGGCACCCTCTCCCAGACTCACTGATTTGACGGTACGGTTCGTGCGTACGTCTGCGCGGCATCTTGGTCTGCTCAAGTTACACTGATCCCTTATCTCCGGTTTATAGCGACATCGCGAGTCGCAGGCATCTTTTACCAATAGGTGGATTGCGCCGCGATGTTGACCCTGGATCTGCGGACCGATGTGGTTCAAATGCTAATTCTTTCTGCAGAATATACTAACTACAAGTTCTGTTAATATGAACGTCCTTCTTCTAATCGTTCATCGTATTCTTTTTTTTCTGAACATGAGAGCATTTAACTTGAGCAGACAAGAAAGGGAACTCATACTAGCAACGATAAGGGCCACACACGGGGAAATCCACTGACATGAGCAGCTTTGACAAAGGGCAGTCTGTAACATATTGGCGGCTGCGAAAGAACGTGTAGGAAATGAAAAACCAGGTCGGTCTTTGGCACGCTACTGTCTGTAGAAAATGGTTGGAGGACAGTGGAATCACGAGAACTGGCAAGGTGCTGGACGACCACACTGCGTCACATAAAGTTGACTTAGGAGGTATGTCAGTTCTGTGAAGCAACATAGACAACCATTGATGGGAGCACCCATTGTAGCCCACATTCATGAACCTGAGGCTTCCCAACAGACGACCCCTGCGTATTCCCATGACGACATAACGATTTCGTCAATTGGGTTACTGTGTAACCATGGTTATTAATCGGAATATTAATATACTATTCTCTCACTGTAAGACATGGTCTATGAATAGCACAGCGTAATGATTTTATTCGTTATTTATAGTACTTAATTATATCGAAAGTAAAAGAGCTATAATTACAAGGCTTTTAGAAATTGCATTATCGGCCAATGTTTTATCTGTGATAATATCTGTTGTTACTGATACAATGCACTGATACTTAATAATAAGAGAAAATATAACCATAGGAACTTATTCTTACCATTTCAGTTAAGTTTACCAATGTTAAGCTCTCTGTTTCACAGAGATGAGAAAAAATTACAAAATATTTTCCTGATCCATATCCCACATGTGCTCAGCCCCTACACTTGGTACACAGTACCCAGATTTTTTCAATTGACTCCAAACACGTAATGAACGTCTCCGTCTTTTTTGCTGACCCCTTATTTCCAGGATATTGCAGTTTTTTTTCGGCGCTTTGTAATTGGCTTTCCATGGCCACCCTTTGCGGATTTATTTTATTTTGGAACACGAGCTAAGGTAAACTTTCTTCAGCTTTCTGCCACTAGGTGACAACAACTGTAAGCTGACAGTATGGGATGCAGCTGCAGGAAAAGGGGAGCAAAATAACGATGGTTCTGGTACGTTTATTAGTATACGGTCACAAGGTATAATATGTGTTAAGTATGGTCTCCGAATCACCAATGAGATGCATTCGGAACATGGCACGGTCGCCAGTTGCTGGCAGTATATCGGGGGTAATCAGAGTGATATTTCGTCCTACGATATCCTTCAGATGAGGAAGAGACTGGATGTATCCCTGACAAAATCCACACAATCAGAAGTCACATGATCGGAGAATGAAGGAGCTTGTGAAACATTACCGCACAGTCACATAAGCTGAATGCAGTTGAAGTTCCCGCACAACTAGTGGCCGAGTAGAACCCCATTTGCGACAGTTCGTGTATTCACCGCTACGTGCAGATAACTGTGTAAAATATGTCTCAACCGTCCAAAAAACATACCCCGCCTACATGTCATCTACACCCCTGGAAATGGAAAAAAGAACACATTGACACCGGTGTGTCAGACCCACCATACTTGCTCCGGACACTGCGAGAGGGCTGTACAAGCAATGATCACACGCACGGCACAGCGGACACACCAGGAACCGCGGTGTTGGCCGTCGAATGGCGCTAGCTGCGCAGCATTTGTGCACCGCCGCTGTCAGTGTCAGCCAGTTTGCCGTGGCATACGGAGCTCCATCGCAGTCTTTAACACTGGTAGCATGCCGCGACAGCGTGGACGTGAACCGTATGTGCAGTTGACGGACTTTGAGCGAGGGCGTATAGTGGGCATGCGGGAGGCCGGGTGGACGTACCGCCGAATTGCTCAACACGTGGGGCGTGAGGTCTCCACAGTACATCGATGTTGTCGCCAGTGGTCGGCGGAAGGTGCACGTGCCCGTCGACCTGGGACCGGACCGCAGCGACGCACGGATGCACGCCAAGACCGTAGGATCCTACGCAGTGCCGTAGGGGACCGCACCGCCACTTCCCAGCAAATTAGGGACACTGTTGCTCCTGGGGTATCGGCGAGGACCATTCGCAACCGTCTCCATGAAGCTGGGCTACGGTCCCGCACACCGTTAGGCCGTCTTCCGCTCACGCCCCAACATCGTGCAGCCCGCCTCCAGTGGTGTCGCGACAGGCGTGAATGGAGGGACGAATGGAGACGTGTCGTCTTCAGCGATGAGAGTCGCTTCTGCCTTGGTGCCAGTGATGGTCGTATGCGTGTTTGGCGCCGTGCAGGTGAGCGCCACAATCAGGACTGCATACGACCGAGGCACACAGGGCCAACACCCGGCATCATGGTGTGGGGAGCGATCTCCTACACAGGCCGTACACCACTGGTGATCGTCGAGGGGACACTGAATAGTGCACGGTACATCCAAACCGTCATCGAACCCATCGTTCTACCATTCCTAGACCGGCAAGGGAACTTGCTGTTCCAACAGGATAATGCACGTCCGCATGTATCCCGTGCCACCCAACGTGCTCTAGAAGGTGTAAGTCAACTACCCTGGCCAGCAAGATCTCCGGATCTGTCCCCCATTGAGCATGTTTGGAACTGGATGAAGCGTCGTCTCACGCGGTCTGCACGTCCAGCACGAACGCTGGTCCAACTGAGGCGCCAGGTGGAAATGGCATGGCAAGCCGTTCCACAGGACTACATCCAGCATCTCTACGATCGTCTCCATGGGAGAATAGCAGCCTGCATTGCTGCGAAAGGTGGATATACACTGTACTAGTGCCGACATTGTGCATGCTCTGTTGCCTGTGGTTCTGTCAGTGTGATCATGTGATGTATCTGACCCCAGGAATGTGTCAATAAAGTTTCCCCTTCCTGGGACAATGAATTCACGGTGTTCTTATTTCAATTTCCGGGAGTGTATTTGAATCCGTGCCAAAAACGAAGGTAATGTCATGGTGCTTTAACTTTCCTTGGGACTACAACTGATACATAATCTTGTAGGGATACCCCCAGTGAACAATATGCCACAAAATTTTTTGAACTGTTGACCAGGGGAGAGACAATTTCCGTGATGCATCTCGAGCATTGTTTGCAGAATTTGAGGCAAATGCCGCACGGTCTGCCATACCTACAGCAACTTCATGAACAACCGCAATGGTAATGGGCCGCCTTCCTCTCCCTTCTACACCAACTAACACACATGTTTCTTCAAATTTCTTGATCATATTGCTTAGCCCATTTATTGACGTCGGATCTCTTCGCAGAGCTATTTATGTCGGCGATATTTCACAATGCAGCGCTGCTACTGCTGCCGTTCTGATAAAACACCTTACCGGTGGTACACAGTCTTTCTTCTCAACACTCGTTGCGTTTCGTACAGAACACTGTAAGTAGGCTGTCTAGGTTTTTATGCTGGTAACCCCACGTAGCGCTCTGTATGAAAATCACTAGCTGTGCTGTGTGCAGTCTGTGGCTGGTTTGCATTGTTGTTGGCTATTGTAGTGTTGGGCAGTTGGCTCTTAACAGCGCGTAGCGTTGCGCAGTGGGAGGTGAGCCGCCAGCAGTGGTGGATGTGGGGAAGTGAGATGGCGGATTTTTGAGAGCGGATGATCTGGACGTGTGTCCATCAGAAACAGTACATTTGTAAGAATGGATGTCATGAACTGCTATATATATTACGACTTCTGAACACTTTTAAGGTAAATACATTGTTTGTTCTCTATCAAAATCTTTCATTTGCTAACTATGCCTATCAGTAGTTAGTGCCTTCAGTAGTTTGAATGTTTTATTTAGCTGGCAGTAGTGACGCTCGCTGTATTGCAGTAGTTCGAGTAACGAAGATTTTTGTGAGGTAAGTGATTTATGAAAAGTATAGGTTATACTTAGTCAGGGCCAGTCTCTTGTAGGGATTATTGAAAGTCAGATTGCGTTGCGCTAAAAATATTGTGTGTCAATTTAGTGATGATCATAATAAGTAAAGTGAGAAATGTCTGAGTACGTTCAGTTCTGCTCAGCTGTTTGAAAATCAAATAACGTAAGAGGCTTATCAGCACAGTAATTCATTAATTTTTCTAAGGGGAAGTTTCATAACACTTCAACCTTCCTAACCCCTTACACCAATAATCACTTCACAACAGAAATCAACATGCGTAGACTAGCAACAAGCAGCATACTGACGTCAAAAGAGGAAACATTTCACACACTCACTGCTTATGGCGCCATATTTTGACGTGGTGGCAGGTAGTGGAACTATCATTTTTTCAGCATGCTCCGCTAGCGCACCGATTGATGAATAAACCTATGATATTTGAGCGCTCTGTGATTATACAGCCTACACTGGAACACTCGTAACACCGTCAGTTTAATTATAGCCACCTGGTACGTAACTCGTATGTACATTGGTGAAACAAGACATTATGATCTCCTGCTTAATAGCATTTTGGTCCACATTTATAATGCAGTACAATAGAGATGCTGTGTGGCGTGGGTTAGACAAGTCCTTGGTTGGTTTCCGGACATACGTGACCAACAGGTCACGCAATTCCCGTGAACTATGGGACGGTGACCTGTGAGTGCGGAGCTGGGGTCCGGTAGTGTCTAGGACGTATTCCATCGGGTTCAGGTCAGGCGAATTTGTGTTCAAAGACATTAAAGTGAGTGCACTGTCACACTCCTGAATCCACTGTGGCACGATTCTGGCCTTGTGACACCGACAGCCGGCCGGTGTGACCGTGCGCTTCTAGGCGCTTCAGTCTGGAACTGCGTGACCGCTACGGTCGCAGGTTCGAATCCTACCTCGGGCATGGATGCGTGTGATGTCCTTAGGTTAGTTAGGTTTAAGTAGTTCTAAGTTCTAATGGACTGATGACCACAGATGTTGAGTCCCATAGTGCTCAGAGCCATTTGAACCATTTGACACTGACAGTCATCCTGTTAATAGATACCATTAGCCGTGGACGAAGACATAAAGCATGAAGTGGTGCAGGTGGCCAGTCAATGATTTTCACATAGCGCACAGCTGTGATGATGACTTCGATTACTATCACAGACCCCAATGGAGCCCAGTCATAGCATAAAACTATCCCCACCCTCCTGCATCCGTGGCGTGGACTGGAATCGGATATCTTTTCCCCTCTTCAGAGTTTTGTCTGCTTTGAGTGCTTGATGATACTGCTGTAGCTCTTAGTGCACGGCCGGCCGGAGTGGCCGAGCGGTTCTAGGCGCTACAGTCTGGAACCGTGCGACCGCTACGGTCGCAGGTTCGAATCCTGCCTCGGGCATGGATGTGTGTGATGTCCTTAGGTTAGTTAGGTTTAGTTCTAAGTTTTAGGCGACTGATGACCTCAGACGTTAAGTCGCATAGTGCTCAGAGCCATTTGAACCAATTTTCTTAGTGCACGGAAAATGCTTCTTGGGCTGTTGTACCTGTTTTTAAAGTAAATGTTTACTTTCTTTACTATATTTCGATTATCTTTGTTATGTAAGGAATGGCATCTAACAGACGTTTCATGATGGTTTCTACAAATGAACATAGAATACGACTAGAGCCAACTGCCTGCGTGTCGTGCCGTGCGGTCCTCTCGATTGCCTTTCAGTATTGGCAGAAGTTATTTCACTTTTTAAATTTTCTTTTTCTTTTTCTTACTTCTTTTGAGATTGAAACGGAAGAAATGAGACAAAATAATGAGAGGAAATTGAAATGAAGAGCGCATGAAAATGGTAGTGAGCAAGGTTATAATAACATGACACCGAAGGATTCAGCTGAAGCGTTAAAATAAAAAGATGGTCATGCAAAAGCCGTGTTACGAAAGCGGCACATTGGTGAGTGGGGAGACCATACTTTACACACATTGTATACTATGACCGTACTCTAATAATCGTTCCAGAACCAGTATTACTTTGTACCCCCTTTCCTGCAGCTGCATCCCATTCTGACGGCTTACAGATGTTTCCACATAGTCACAGAAAGTGTAACTTCTTTTTTTCAGGCTACTCCAGAGCTCAGCGATTAATGCAATTTTTCAGTGTCCTCTGATGTATAGAGCCAACACTTAAGCACTCGGAACACGATCAGTTTAGTTATAACCACCTTGTGTACGTTAACTATAAATAATTGCATAAAAGTAAGTTATACAGAAACTGAGGCATAAAAATCCCAATTCGCGATAACTGTTTTACATGGTTCGAATTTTCACTAGTCGGATAACCATCACGTTACTTCAAATCGCTGAATATTGTAATGATGCAAAACCGTGAAACAGAAAGCGGGAGCTTAAAGCGTACGCAGGAGTTGATTAATTCCGGGCCACCCGTCTCCCAGGTGGTGCGTCGCCGCGCACTCTTTTGTTCCGGCAGGGCGGGCCGCGCTGATTGAGGCGACCCAGCTGCGTCCCCAGGGCCGGAGCCCGGGACCCCGCCAGGCCGCTGGAATTGACTTAACCCCGCCTCCCGCGGGACAGCCGCGAATTTAATCTGCCCGCCACCGATACTGGAGGGAGCCGCACGCAGCGGGAGAGACAGAGGTAGGGAGAGAAAGAGTGGGAGGAAGTGGGGGCGAAGTCGTGGTTAAGGAGAGGCAGGCCTTATTCCCTGCAGTGATGCATCTCACTCTCGCCGAGGCTCTGAGAGAAAGTGGGAGCGGAGATGTAGGCTTTTCTCTTGCTCCTGTTTCTTCAAAACCTCTTCGATATACATCCAGACAAATGTGGGCGGAAGCTGTAACACTGTCACAGCAGACAGGTGGATTAATGTTCGAAATATCGTGACGCTACGTGTGATTTATACATGAAAGCCCAGTCCGTGCTCCCCCCACTCCGCCCCCGCCTCCCCCCCGCCTCCCTCAAACCCACTTTTCGTAGGTAAATAAATAAATAACGTGTGACTAGGGCTTCCCGTCGGTTAGACCGTTCGCTGCGTGCAAGTCTTTCGAGTTTACGCCACTTCGGCGACTTGCGCTTCGATGGGAATGAAATGATACTGATTACGAAAACACAACACCCAGTCCCTGAGCGGAGAAAAAGTCCGACCCAACCGGGAATCGAACCCAGGCCCTTAGGATTGACATTCTGTCGCGCTGACCACTTTTTTTTTCAATCTCATTTTGTTCGTTTTCGTTCGTTTCATCTGCTCGGGGTGGACGTCGCAAGACACCCGTTTCAGTTCGTCGTTGAATCCATCAACTCAGTTTTTTTTATTACAGAGGGCTGCTAACCCTCTGACCGAACACGCTGAGCTACCGTGCCGGCACCACTCAGCTACCGGCGGGGGGGGGGGGGGGGGGGGGGCGGGGGGCGGACAATTTTCGCCGCCGAATTGTATTCGACTTGCCTCGCGTCTCGTAGACGTAGCACCAGCTGGTTTTTTCTACGTCGGTCCCAAGCTATAAAGCTTGTCTAATGAATAGTGCATAATAATGTGGCAAGGAGGTACGTTTAAGTACTGAGCATAATGACAATAATGAAATGACAAGCTGCAAACTACTTTTGTTTTATTTGTTCAAATGGAGAAATTGGTGAAACGATTTGTAGAGCCAGTTTTTCGTTAATATTCATAACAAGATTCGTGGTCATTGATAAATAGCTCCCGAGCGCACGGAAGTCACAAAATGTTTCACCCGATCTTATAATCCAAATGAGATTTCACAAATATGCTCTCCGAGCAACTTTAACAATTAATTCCGTCTTTACGCCGAATTGCACTTCGCACACTAGTTCGAATGTTGCCACCTCAAAAACCTTGCTTCTACAGCCATTCATTCGTCCTCAAGTCAATTCTGCACAGCCATTTTGTATTTTGTGTTAATCTCGTTTTTAGACGATATTTCCTGCTTAATTTGTTACATTTTTATACCTTCGCCTTTTGTCAATTAAGCTCAGTTGGTACCTCGTTTGTTACCCATGGATTTCCACCAGGCCTTGTTGTTTTTCCTGTTTGCCCCTTTTCTGCATTCACTACTTCATTAGCATGTTTCCAGAAGAGTACAATGTGTCACGCTACGATATTTTACTCTACAACAGCGTCAGTTCGTCAAACGCCTTGCACATATGACATAACTCCTTCGTCGTTGATGGTGTCGTCGTACACTCCTGGAAATGGAAAAAAGAACACATTGACACCGGTGTGTCAGAACCACCATACTTGCTCCGGACACTGCGAGAGGGCTGTACAAGCAATGATCACACGCACGGCACAGCGGACACACCAGGAACCGCGGTGTTGGCCGTCGAATGGCGCTAGCTGCGCAGCATTTGTGCACCGCCGCCGTCAGTGTCAGCCAGTTTGCCGTGGCATACGGAGCTCCATCGCAGTCTTTAACACTGGTAGCATGCCGCGACAGCGTGGACGTGAACCGTATGTGCAGTTGACGGACTTTGAGCGAGGGCGTATAGTGGGCATACGGGAGGCCGGGTGGACGTACCGCCGAATTGGTCAACACGTGGGGCGTGAGGTCTCCACAGTACATCGATGTTGTCGCCAGTGGTCGGCGGAAGGTGCACGTGCCCGTCGACCTGGGACCGGACCGCAGCGACGCACGGATGCACGCCAAGACCGTAGGATCCTACGCAGTGCCGTAGGGGACCGCACCGCCATTTCCCAGCAAATTAGGGACACTGTTGCTCCTGGGGTATCGGCGAGGACCATTCGCAACCGTCTCCATGAGGCTGGGCTACGGTCCCGCACACCGTTAGGCCGTCTTCCGCTCACGCCCAAACATCGTGCAGCCCGCCTCCAGTGGTGTCGCGACAGGCGTGAATGGAGGGACGAATGGAGACGTGTCGTCTTCAGCGATGAGAGTCGCTTCTGCCTTGGTGCCAATGATGGTCGTATGCGTGTTTGGCGCCGTGCAGGTGAGCGCCACAATCAGGACTGCATACGACCGAGGCACACAGGGCCAACACCCGGCATCATGGTGTGGGGAGCGATCTCCTACACTGGCCGTACACCACTGGTGATCGTCGAGGGGACACTGAATAGTGCACGGTACATCCAAACCGTCATCGAACCCATCGTTCTACCATTCCTAGACCGGCAAGGGAACTTGCTGTTCCAACAGGACAATGCACGTCCGCATGTATCCCGTGCCACCCAACGTGCTCTAGAAGGTGTAAGTCAACTACCCTGGTCAGCAAGATCTCCGGATCTGCCCCCATTGAGCATGTTTGGGACTGGATGAAGCGTCGTCTCACGCGGTCTGCACGTCCAGCACGAACGCTGGTCCAACTGAGGCGCCAGGTGGAAATGGCATGGCAAGCCGTTCCACAGGACTACATCCAGCATCTCTACGATCGTCTCCATGGGAGAATAGCAGCCTGCATTGCTGCGAAAGGTGGATATACACTGTACTAGTGCCGACATTGTGCATGCTCTGTTGCCTGTGTCTATGTGCCTGTGGTTCTGTCAGTGTGATCATGTGATGTATCTGACCCCAGGAATGTGTCAATAAAGTTTCCCCTTCCTGGGGCAATGAATTCACGGTGTTCTTATTTCAATTTCCAGGAGTGTATTTTCAGACTACACACAACGTTGTGAGATCAAAAATGTTTTGCCTAGGCTGGGAGGAGAGCAGCATAAAGGGACCATCAGTTTTTTTTACAGAAGTCTGCTGCAAAATTAGAGTGTTTCCATGTTACGACCAGACGAAACTACCATCGTCGGGCCATACTAGGGATTCTTTGATTGCTCTGGGAGAGAGTTCATAGAACTACAACGTATGAAACGTTAGTTCACTTTATTACATAAATAATTAAAAAGATTTCCTTAACTGGATACAGTCCTTTGCCACAGGAGTGCATGATAACTTGCAACTATTGTTGACTATTAAAGCAATACTTTATGCCCTAATTAACAAGATCTCCTCTTGAAGTACAACGATGAACATTTACAAAAGTGCGTTTCCATCTGAGAGGTGAATTACTCTTTAGTCCTACTCGATGATGTTGACTGCTTCAGCTGAGGTAACAAACAGATCATAGCACTTCCACTCTCAGCTCTGTATTGACCTCTGTGTGAGGGCGCTGGTTTTCAGAGAAAGGGGGAATGTTCTCTTTGGCCTCCCCCATTCGTCATTTCGGATTGAAGCGAGACATCACTAACGTCTATGGTATCGATGTGCATTGGCGACTTTCGTGTGGCATCGCAATCTCTGCGTGATACCATACATTTTGCTAAGCTTTATGTTAAGAAATCTCCATAGCTGTGTTCATTAACTATAATTTTGGCATCAATTTAAATATCCTTCAATAAAGGAATTTCTACGAGTCACAACGGTTGTTTCTAAGACCTACAAAGGTGATTAATTGGGTAGTAGAAAACAGTTCTTTATAAATATCTACAAAGCAGCCGTTGACGCTGTTGTTGCTTGGAAAAATGAGGGAGTCTCTACCCTCGCATTTATTCGCCACTTGTGAAAAGAAAAGATATAAATGAGGTTGTATGTATCATGAAAAGAAGAAAACACATTGTTTGATTCCTCCTCGTCAAGAAGAAATAACGAAAGCTGAATACGATGACAACACCTGCTCGAGTTCCACATATTTTTCCGGCACTGCCGATGTGAAACACCCACTGAATTCACGTATTTTTGACACAGCAATAGGACCATAACCGTTACTTCAATCTTTATCATAGTTCTAAGAAATTTATTATGTGTAGAGAGAATGATTAAGTGTAAGGGGACTAAATGCGTAATTCGTAAATAAATAAACGCAGGGAACAGAGGTCAGAAATTTTGCTATACAAGTAAACAACATCTTCCCAGTTCTCCACTGTAGCCCGGTGGAGAAAGTTATTCGTGAATGAAGTAGGACTTTTACAGATGACTGGTCTGAGCGTCAGTTACAAAAAGCACACATTAGTAGTCAGTCGCCTTGCTGTCACAGGTGACCTCCCACCATTAGCATGCAGAAGAAGCTGCTTAACAACTCTCCTGTAGCAGATAAATTTAGGTTAAAGATTGCCATCAACAAGACAGACTCCATCACACCCGTGAAAAAAGCATCTCACACAGTTTCACTGGAAAACACAGTAGAAAAAATACTTCTTCACATATCCCAGAGAAAGGATAATCGCGAAAATCAATCATCTGGCCATGAAAAACATGTGCATCAAAGTAGAGGGACCCTATCATCTCTGTAAGATCATTTACAGACGTATACTGTATTTGTCATAATACCTGAATACGGCCAGAAAGGAGCACCTCATGAAAACGTCACTGAAGGATGGAAAGATTCTGAGAAAAAACTTGGACCTCATCTGAGAAGGTTGCGCATATAGAATTTAGAATTGTCACCGGATTTAGACAGCGATACCGAGATGGAAGCACCAGCGTTGACCGGCCACAATTGTTTGGTTTTATCTCTACACCGCTGGACTTAGAAAGCACCTCTGCCGGCGTAGCACAATGTAAAAGTGAGTATGCATCCCTCGGCCAGTTTTGTTTACGTATTTCAGAGGATGCAAAGATTTCAGCCTGTAGGCCGTGCCCGGGCACAAGTGCCATAGTGTTCAGCCTCGCTGCACACGTCCCCCACCATCATGCTACGCTGTCTGAGTACTTGGAGGGGGGAGGGGAGGAGGAAACTGCAAATGTTTCGCACTGATATGACAGCACTGCACTGCATACGACTTAGTTTTGGATTTCACATATCTCAACAACATAGATCACAAGCAAAACAAATTTTCAATATTATTTAATTATTTTGGCTCGCTGAAGACATAATATAATTTTTACGTTGTGAAAACTGTCACCATACGGGCAGGCACAGACAATTTCAGGCTTTTGCACTCACCTTGCCATGTACTCGTAATTTATTTACTTTCATAAGCGAAAAAAAAGATCTTTCCAAGCTTATGTTAACCTAATATTGTAGCACCTTTGCAGACTCATTTTGGAGACTTGGAAACTCTACCTGATTGAAGCAATGTAGACGCCATGGAGAGGTTTAACTATAAAAGGGTTTGTCTTTAAAACGGGAACTACCTTGCAGATCAGTCAATCTGAACACGTACAGAGGCACTTTCAACTGACACGGCAAACGGTCTCGAAACCAGAAGTAAGATAGGCAGGATCCTCAAAACGTTTACGAAGCTATCCTTGTAATTCTTTCAGGCTCACAATGAATTCTTAAAACTTCGCATTTTCTTTAACAGCAGTCAGGTTAGGAAACTGTACTGTGTTTATCAGAATGTATACCTTCTATAACGCAATTTCCTTTTCAAGTACATCCCCATCAAATCAGAAAGAAGTGGTTTCTCACCTTTCCATGTCTCAATACGGCAGTGGCAGGCAATTCCACTTAAACTGCGAGGTCTGTAATCCATCCCGGATGTTGTAATTTTCACACCAAATGAATTCGCAATTGCGAATAAGGACAACCATCAGCTGTAAAATGGAATGACGACAATGAAAATAATCGGGAAATCCGGATTTGTGCCCCGGCACGGCATAAATTTTCATTGCCGGTATTCCTTTTCACTTATTCGCAAACTGCGAATTCATTAGATGTGTTTCGTAATGGCTGCGCTCGCCGCAGTGCCTGCTCTTTTGGGCATGCCTGCATGTCCAACGGAACTTTGCATCGTAATCAGAATATCACATGCACTGCAATATCGTACATATCGTATGTTCTAATTTTCATTCGTGCACTCCTTTTTCCTTCGTAAATTCAACAATAGCAAGTTTTAAATCTTAAATACTGATGTACCTATACATATGGCTATACTACCAAAATTTGGTTCTTGTAACTGTTCTCTTGATGTGTACAGATGGTAGTTATAAACCTGCAACGATATTCAACTCTTTATCTGCAGCTATTGAAACACTCCCTGCAGGACATACAAAAGAACGTTTTATTGTTAATTTAGATACATAGCCATTAATTTGGATTGAACTGGGAATATCCCAAATGTGTATCAATGGTGACTTATCTTTTCTTATTGTGTTTACAGTAGGAGCCTTATAGAATACTATCTCTGTGTATACTGTATTACAGCTTCGTCTTGTTTACTCATTTCAGTATATTGCGATTTTAAAATTTGTTTTATGTTAGACGCAGTCTTTAGTTAAACCTACTTGACTTTGTACCAGAGTACGATTTAAACAAATGTCTACTTTTAAATTTCAAAACAAACTATAATCTGTAATTTAACATTACCTGTATTGAGGTGGCTGTATGGGAATGTTCTTAAAGCCAATAAATTAAAGAAAGGCGTTCCAGGAATGCCCCTTCACTTAGACATATATAAAGTACCCATACTCTTAGCCGAATGCCATCGAAAACTGCTGCAAAGAGCAATATATGATGTGTGCAACTTCAGAAGTTTTACTATCCACATCACCAATTTCTCGACATGCTGCATGTCTGAAAATTTAGCACAAAGTGCTTCTTGATATACTGTGGAATGAGTCTCGTCTGTCAAACTTTATAAATTGTGCTCTGTCAGTGTCAACTAAGTCTTTAAATTCTTTATTCATGCTATTGTAATATACGAGGGCTATCCACAAAGTAAATTACGTTTTCGTTTGTGTCCGTTAGGTGCGGGGCTAGCGCGGCCATCTTGATGTCATGGCATTCCGCCGCTCAGTCGGCATCCTGCCGTGCTAGTGAGAGGTTCGTGCTGTACTCCGTTGAGTTACTGTGACAGTTTGAAATGTCAGCGTTAATTGAAAATGCCGCGAAGTGTGAAGTGCGTGCTGTAAAAAGGTTTCTGACTGCAAAAAACTGTACACCGATAGAAATCTATCGGCAGCTTTGTGAAGTGTATGGGGACAACATAATCACTGAAGGTGGAGTGCGTCAATGGGTCATAAAATTTAAAAATGGCCGAACTAACGTTCACGACGATGAGCGAAGTGGAAGACCCACCATAGCGACTTGTCGAAAAAGTCGATGCCGCGGTCCGTGAAAACCGTAATTTCACAATAACGGAACTCTCTATGAGTTTTCCACGAAGTCTGTTGCACGAAATCATTACCGAAAAGCTTGGTTACCACAAGTTTTGCGCAAGATGGATACCAAAAATCTTAACATAAATTCACAAAAAAAACTGCGAATGGCTGCAGCGTTAACGTTTTTGGACGCTTACGAGAAAGATGACGACTCATTACTCGATTGCATCGTTATTGGTGACGAAACATGCGTTAAGCAGGTGAACTGCGAGACAAAATGGCAGTCAATGCAGTGGGGGCACACAAATTCCCCCCATAAAACCAAGAAATGCATGCAGACAATGTCGGCAAGGAAGGTGATGGCGACTGTCTTTTGGGACAGAAAAGGCGTGACTTTTGTGGATTTCCTGGAAAGAGGCACTACAATAAACTCTCAAAGGTGTTGCCAAACTCTGCACAACCTCACAAGAGCAATACAAAACAAGCGCAGGGGAAAGTTGGGCTCAAAGATCTTGCTGATTCACGACAACGCCCGGGCCCACACGGCAACTGCCACTCGTGAAGTTCTCGAATCTTTTAAGTGGGAGTTGTTTCCTCATCTGCCGTACAGTGCCGACCTGACACCGAGCGACTTCCACTTATTCCCAGCAATGAAGAAGTGGTTGGCTATGCAGCGTTTTGATGACGACACACAGCTTCAAGAAGAGGTAACCACGTTGTTGAAGGCGCAGGCGGCCGAATTTTACAACGAAGGAATTTCCAAGCTCGTCCATCGCTACGATAAGTGCCTTAATTTAAATGGCAACTATGTAGAAAAGTGGTATTTAAGTGTGGCTTTCATCTGTATATAATAAAAAAAATTTCCAATACTTTATTTATTTTTAATTCCAAAACGTAATGTACTTTGTGGATAGCCCTCGTAATTTGCAATACCCATTGCTTATGCCACTGCATTATAGATGTTGGGTTCATTTTCCGGTTCATTTTTGTTCCTTGTGACAATAGATCGTTAGACTGCCTCTTTTTCTGCAAACATCTAGTGGACCTCTGAATGCCCTTCATATCACAAACAAATGGTGAAGGGTAAACTGCGCAGACATCACGATTCTGCTGAAGCGAAGACAGTTTTGCTGACCGAAAAGTGCCGCACCGCAATACTAAATGAAATGTCGCACTGTAGTGAATACTTCTGCGAGGGAACGAGCAAACACGAGGCAGGCCGAGCCGTGGTGCGCATACAGACAGCCTCCATACCAGGCGCGCGTGCAGTTCGGCACGCTGCGGCCGGCCCTGACGTACTTGAAGCTTTCCTGTTACCGACGTTACTACGACGCCCACAATGACAAGCTTGGTCTAGGTTATTCTCTCGGTTTGTGCTTCAGGTTTTATTCATACGCCATTAAAGATTCTTCTGGGTTTGCGTTTCCTTCACTTCTCGTTTTGCGTTTTCGAACTGGTGTCCACCCTGTTCTTTTCGGCACCTTACCTCTGAAACCGTCTTGGTGCACTCCCCATCGGATTAGTACGTTAATAAAGAGATTAAAACACAGTAAGGATCCTAAAAACATATAGAGTCCCTTACATTAGTAATGAGAAAGAGAAGGCACGAAATCAAGGGGAACTATTGGCAGCTCGCATGAAGGATATTCAACACTGTCTCTAGAAAGCGTCTAATGCCAACTGGACAAGAAGACTTAGGAAAGATCTTGAACAGCTAATAGTTGTCCAGAACAACATTCACAACAGAGATTCATACAGAACTGTCGCCAGATTTTCAGAAATTAATAACAGCACAAAAAGTTTAATGTTATGCCTCCTTAAGGCTTTTCCTTTCACTGACGTTGCCAAGGCCCGTAAACTAGATGCCGGTTAACGCCACTAGAAACTTTACTAAATACGTTCTGCAGAGCAGAAGCATGCTTCGTAATTAGCCTACTTATCGACTGTGCCCCACAACAAAATATGGTTCAAATGGCTCTGAGCACTATGGGACTTAACTTCTGAGGTCATCAGTCCCCTAGAACTGAGAACTACTTAAACCTAACTAACCTAAGGACATCATACACATCCATGCCCGAGGCAGGATTCGAACTTCCGACCGTAGCGGTCACGCGGTTCCAGACTGAGTTGCCTAGAGCCGCTCGGCCACCCTGGCCGGCAGCAAAATATGCTCGAAATCGAATGCCACAACCATTTTTAAAGAAGGTATTTGTGTCAACATCGGAAGACGGTCGGACATGGCAAAATGAAGTGTCGCGTTAAAACAGTTGTTACTGTGCCAAATAATTAATTCGTTGCTGACCTGGATGCAGTCTGACCAATATACAGGGTTATTACAAATGATTGAAGCGATTTCACAGCTCTACAATAACTTTATTATTTGAGATATTTTCACAATGCTTTGCACACACATACAAAAACTCAAAAAATTTTTTTAGGCATTCACAAATGTTCGATATGTTCCCCTTTAGTGATTCGGCAGACATCAAGCCGATAACCAAGTTCCTCCCACACTCGGCGCAGCATGTCCCCATCAATGAGTTCGAAAGCATCGTTGATGCGAGCTCGCAGTTCTGGCACGTTTCTTGGTAGAGGAGGTTTAAACACTGAATCTTTCACATAACCCCTCCTAGAAAGAAATCGCATGGGGTTAAGTCGGGAGAGCGTGGAGGCCATGACATGAATTGCTGATCATGATCCCACCACGACCGATCCATCGGTTTTCCAATCTCCTGTTTAAGAAATGCCGAACATCATGATGGAAGTGCGGTGGAGCACCATCCTGTTGAAAGATGAAGTCGGCGCTGTCGGTCTCCAGTTGTGGCATGAGCCAATTTTCCGCGGGCTACGCGTGAAACTTGCCCGCACGCGTTCAACCGTTTCTTCGCTCACTGCAGGCCGACCCGTTGATTTCCCCTTACAGAGGCATCCAGAAGCTTGAAACTGCGCATACCATCGCCGAATGGAGTTAGCAGTTGGTGGATCTTTGTTGAACTTCGTCCTGAAGTGTCGTTGCACTGTTATGCCTGACTGATGTGAGTGCATTTCAAGCACGACATACGCTTTCTCGGCTCCTGTCGCCATTTTGTCTCACTGCACTCTCGAGCGCTGTGACAGCAGAAACGTGAAGTGTGGCTTCAGCCGAACAAAACTTTATACTTTATGAGTTTTTCTACGTATCTGTAGTGTGTCGTGACCATATGTCAATGAATGGAGCTACAGTGAATTTATGAAGTCGCTTCAATCATTTGTAATAGCCCTGTATATTGACACTATGAACTAATACTGAATGGCATTGGAATCATTCCCACATATAACTATGCATGCAACAACTTCAGAAAAATAATATATTTTCAGAGAACCATTTAAACAAGCCACTTTATTAAACATTTGAAAATGCAACTAACTAATTGAACAGAGCAGAGGAACTGATTTTAAAATGGGTAAGGGTCAAATAATCAGATTAAGGAATTCTACGAGGTATATCAAAAACGTAACTGGAATTGTGTGTGTTATATTAGTCCGATTCGCGCGAATGCTTTTTGTTATTCAGTTTGTAAACATGCCACTAAAGCATCTGTAAAATATTAACCATATCAGATATTTAATCTGTTATCAGCCTGAAGAAGCATACATGTATTTTGGTAGTAATGTCGATTATTTATTTTGATCGAGGATGGATCACTGAATTTGTATTAAATTTTATTGTAACAAGGCAATTCAGTGGAGCAAAGTTTTAGAAAGATGAAATATTGCTTTTGATAACCCTTGAATAAAGCCAGGGTTTACCGATGAATTCGTAGAAATAGTGGCAGAAAAGATTATGAGAGATTGCTGAACCACACTGAAAGGAGTCGCTGATGATGACGGCATGTCAGTTGGCTCACACCATCATTTTTCGGATGTTCTGGATATTACATTTGTGACAAAATTTTTGAATTTCGAACCAAACTATCACCGAATGCAAGATTTTCAGGCACAGTTAGATGACGTAAACAACACTGCAGGGCTACTGGAACATTTCGTAACATGTCACCTGACGTCGAACTAAGGCTGAATCGTCGCAGTGGAATGATTCTGAATCGCCAAGTCCGATGAAAGTTCGACAATTTGGGTCAAAAGTGAAGTTTGTGCCGATTGTGTTATTCGATTCGAAGTGCATAGAGCACCACTAGTTACTACCACGCGCTCAGTAACGATTACAACTTATAATTCGACTGCTGTTTGCAGTCGGGGAATAACGCACCCGTTTTCTAGCGAAACAGTTCATGGCTTTGGCACCACAATAGTTTACCCGCTCACACATCGCAGCCTCTTCGTGAATTTCTAGTTACAAACAATATTGTACCGTAATAATGTGCACATTCACCAGACGTGGCTCAATTCGACTTTTTAGAGTTCCAAAAATATTTTAAAAGTTAAAAGGCTTCGTTATTCAATTGATATTGGATCTGTTTATCAGAACTGCCACTCGTTATAATCAACTACATTAAACTTATAAACCCCTCTAACCTAAGTTGATTTCCATCGAGAAATCTAAGAATGAGTATTGACAAAGTTAACGTAACTGATCGTCATATTTAAGCACTAAAGTTCCATGTGAATTTCTACTTCTGGAGGATTACTTAAATGAGTAGCTGAGAGTCTTACTGAACGCATATTGAGGGAAGCCTAGCAGAGCAGACAAGAAAGGAGGGGGCCCGTATCTGGCAGCCAGTTTTCGATTGGGTGGGGAAGGGTGAAACATGTGTCCTTTTCGAAAGGCATGTGCTGCCGCCACTGGGAGGGGAGGCGGGAAAGCGAGGGGCCAGGCAATAAACCACTAATCCTAGTGTAGTGTCAAGTTTGTTCGCGTGGCCATCCTCCGCAGCAAGCACAGAAATATTTGTTTTGTGAACAAAACGGCCATCTTTTTTGCTCCACTGTAATTTACTTCTCCCAGATACGTTTCACCTTCTTTTTACTCTAAGGGTTCTTCAGAGGTACGTAGAAAGATAAATTTTTGTTTTGAAATGTGTTACTTTTAGATAATCAAACGCACCATATCGCGTTTTTAGGTAAATAATTACAATTTGTTGGCATTTGCGTTTCCTCTCATCTGTTCTGGAGGTCGCACTACCACTTCATTTCCGAAATATTACCACAACTTTTTATTTACACTGTTCACCATGTTTACCTTTATTTTTGTGGTGCGCTATAACTCTTTTGTCACTAGTGTAATGTTGATGCATTAATTTGTTCTGAAATCGGCGCTGATATTGAAGACAATAAAAGCGGGTTAAAAGCTGTGAGCTGTCTGGGGAAGTTAATCTTGCATTACTCAGCAACTGTTTCACCAGGTATCCAGTCTAGCTTACCAAATTCCCAACCGGACTAACATTAATTATAATCTTTTAGTAGCCATCTTACGATAACCGGTGATATAAAGAGAATTTAAATAAAAAGAAATAAATCCGTTTATATTTGGACATTTATTTTAACATTGATCATTGTTCCGTTAAAATTTCAGCATATTAAACTTGATTCATAACTAAACTGGTGCCTTATTTAGGATTGTGAAAATGTGAGTTTGTAATCTTACGGAACACATCAAATATGTAGCCAAGATTGGGAAACTGCATACAACACTGCATTCATAAAATAACACACGAAGAACCTTGAAACATATGCAAGAGGAAATTAACCACAACAACCCGATTCAATTTTCACCCAAAGAAGTTACGTTCGTAGCGGGTCCTGTCCATCACGAAATTACCACACACTGGTATACTAAATTCATACTAACTCTCTGTGAAATATTCCCGAAAAGAATAGCTGAGGGCTACTTTGATGATTACACTACATGCTTCACGTGGTCAACTTGGTTTACACAAAGAGTGTAACTCCACAATAATTTTGATAATTAAAATAAATTACATCGAAACACAAATTACAAAAGAAAAACCTCGAACTGGTTACTATCGTCTTACTATTAACCTGATGGGTCAAACAATTGTATAAGCACATGGTACTGGTCTCACAAAGTACACCCCACGTGGGTTGAACATAAAGAAAAGGTGTTATATTGAAAAATATTGTCAAGACGAGACATTACAATCTCACGCACATTAGCGTTTAAGATTGATGATCTCAGTTAGAGTTACGGATCATCCGCACGTGGTTCCACTTTACTCACAAAGTAGTGACAAAGCAACTACTGGAAGATATTCTGAACTTCACACTCGAATTACACTGCGTTGCAATTTAAGATAACATAAGATATTTTAGATCTAAACCTGAAATAAAGGTGATTAAATTTTCAGTTAGGCTGAACTTAAGAAATCCATTGTCCTACGGACTTAGCAGAGACGCGCTTAACCAGAGATCTTACCACTTCAGACGCTCGCCGCGGACAGACTGCCTGGGCCCCTACCAATGGTGCTTCCAGATACAAAACGGAAGTGACCAGATAGGCAGATTCCTATACCAACATGACAAGGGACGGACAGGACCATACTAAGAATAGAAACCTCTTTGCTTTTAGAAAGCGTAGCTACCTGTTCCGACGTTGGTCCTACTGTTCTCTAGCAGACAGGGTTGTCTGCTACCATCAAGCATGCCACTAGAAATACATTTGCTCATTCATCCTTTCACACGGAAGGGAAGGGGGATGACAGTATCTTATCATATGCAGTATATAAAAGAAAGCGGATGTAGGTTCCGTATGAGACTGTGTGACATGAATTACATATAAACTATGTTTTAAAGTCTAGTAGTATGACAGATCGTTCTTCATTATGTGTAAAAGTAACACGTTCCACTGCTCAGTCACCTCCCAGATAGTCAGAAACACCACAGTAAATTTAGAAGTGGAATGTATGCCGTAAATGACAACAATTTTAAAAAATTAACATGAATGGAATCCAACAGAGATCTTTCACTAGTTATAGGTATTTGTTCGAAAACTGTGCTTTTAAAGACGTAAATATTGTGATTGCTTCTGTGTGGATTATTTACCTTCATAATGCTAACCTAATGAAGTATAAGTTAAAAACCGACGTCTGTTCGTACTCTCTCTCTCTGGTTGTGTGTGTGTGTGTGTGTGTGTGTGTGTGTGTGTGTGTGTGTGTGTGTGTTTGTTTGTGTGTGTTCACAATTGAATGAGAACAGAATTATCAAATTAACTTTCTGGGTATAACAAACAAAAAACAAAACATGTCTGAAATTTACCATAAACCCCCAGCAACGGACATTATAATTCTGCAATCCTCGAGACACCCACACTCACAACAGCAAGCATTATTCCGTAAAAACGGAACAAAAATAATATCGATAATTGGCTGGGTGCACTACATTGGTAGAGTATGGATAAGTTGAGAACTTGGGTCTGATGGTAGCCATGCTAGGGTAGACCGTGCAGTTGCAATGACCACTGTTCCCGGAACACTTAGTGATCAGAGGAACTGCCTAGTAAGCAGGAGATCCTGGTTCGAATCCCGGTGCGGTACAAAGTTTCAGTCCGCAGCACGTGGTCGTGCTGTAGCGTTCTCGCTACCCGCGCCCGGGTTCCCGGGATCAATTCCCGGCGGGGTCAGGGATTTTCTCTGCCTCGTGATGACTGGGTGTTGTGTGCTGTCCTTAGGTTAGTTAGGTTTAAGTAGTTCTAGGTTCTAGGGGACTGATGACCATAGATGTTAAGTCCCATAGTGCTCAGAGCCATTTGAACCATTTTTGAACAAAGTTTCAACTTTCCGCATTGATTTACATCAATGCCCATTAGCAGCCAATGTCTGTAACTCATTTGGTCTTAATCAGCCCTTTATACCGACCATTAGTTGCACTCAGTATTTTGATAAACTTCACATTTTTATCATCTTTAAGAGTTTCTTGTATGTTAGCGTCATTCCTGTATAATTAATTCAGTTCGTTAAGTTATCCATTGCACAACACCTGTAGTTAAATTCATGTGTTCCTATGGGAAGCGTTGTGTTTATCGGTAAGATGAACTGGTACAGATCCTTGTGCCACCCAGAGGGGTATGATGTCGATTCCTCAGCCATAACGTCACATAATCGTTGATGAGATTAAGAATGTGTCACCGAGAGAGGTAAAAAATATCCCATAGGTCGAGTCCTTCAACACAAATACAATATCGGTTTCATATTTGAGTGGGGGTCCAAACGGAAGCCGCAGATAACGCCGCCGGCCTGTTACAACACCTTTAGCCGTAGTTTTTAGTGTAACTGCCGTCTCCAGAGCTATGAACGAGCCCCCGACCGTTCCAGCTGGGGGAGGCACAGGGTGGTCTTGCCCGTTCCTGCCTCTACAAGCAGCATATAAGCGCAGCACGAACGCCTGCAGCGATCGCTAGCGTTGCGTTGCATCGATTGCAGCAGCTGGAAGCTTTCTCAGCTACCGCTGTCTTCTTTCCCCAATTTTTGCAGAATGCCGTCCGTCCCTCTTTCCCGTCGCGTCTTGGGCTTCTAAAGTTCCTTGCATCCCACCCTTTCCCACTGGATAGCAAACACTGGTTTAGGCATGATCGAAAGACTGAAAGAGGCAATAGTGTTACGAAAGGATGCCTGGGGACAGGAGTGAAATGGACTCAGCAACGGAACAGCACCCACAGAGCGAGGATGAGAGAAATATGGGCTGAGAGGAAATTGTTGCGTAGTGCCCTGCATAGCGCCTATGTGCGTAAGAGACGGCAGCAGGCAGACAGGTTCATACATGAGCAGCCTCTCACATGACATACGCTCGGGTCCAGTAGCTAGCTGCAAGTAGTTACGAGTGTGGCCGAAAGGTGTCAGCATCTTATCAAATAGTTAAAACTATATTCTTGGGAAACCAAACAGAATTTATTGCAGTTATTGCGACTTTAATTAATTATAGCAAATTTGTTTAATTAATAGTGTGAATCATGCTGCGGATGTGAAATATTAAATAAATGAATATTGTTATGACTATTAACTTCGTATACGGTAGCGTGAGAACAGTGTGCTGAAAGAGTGAATCATTCTCTAGGGGAATTGTAAAGAGCAAGTAGCCAGTTTATGGGACTGAGAAAACAAGATAAATTTTACGACAATATTTTTATTTAAAGAGGGAGTTCTTTTGATACTTGTGGATTTCATAAATCAGATCTTTTGATAAATTGTTCTTAAAAGCTATTAACTTGTCATTCGTCCAAAGTAATAGACGCAGGATTGCGCGATTTAATACTAATGCTAGATTGGTTACGATGTATATCAGCTAATCAGACGACAGTACGTTTAGTGGACTAAGTTTGTGTGAAGTCTGAAATTCAATTCGGATCTCAGCTGTGATCATATTCGGACGTGGACATAAGGAGCTACGAATACATGTAAAAATTTTATGGAATAATGGTTGTAACTTGGCCGCGAACTGCCACAAAGCGGACGCGGACGTGCGAAATGGGAGAAGACGCGAAATTCCGATTTTAATATGTAAATTGTGACTTTTGAATAACCAAAATCCACGTGGCGTGTTATACAAGGCGTGACTGCAAACTGAACATTTGGAATGGTCAAACTGGGTAATATTTGAGAGAGCATTGTGTCACTGGGAATCGTTTTGTTAATCCTATTCTGATGGATTTGGGTAATTACCATAAGCTGGCTGTTACGAGTGAGTGAGATTATATGTAAATGACGAAAATGTAATGTAAGAATTTGTATCAAAGAAGTCACAATATACTGAAGTTTTTACTTATAAACTACCTTACAGTTAATCGCTCAGCTAACCTCATGCTGAAAAACATTTTGATACGACCCTTAGAGACGTGTGTTGCTTCCATTCCCGCTACAGCTTTCTCAAGCAAACGAACATTAAGCATTTTTCTAACAGGAAGGGCGTTTGGACCGAATTTTAGAAGAAGAAATTCAGCAAAAGGTGAGTGGAGATGTTTTCTGTACAACAAAACACAAATAACCGCGCCGTTGCAAAATTTCGCACGAAATTAGGAATTGTGTGGTACAGAATACAATAGATAAACATAATATTAGTTTGGGTTGTATCGAATATTTGAAGCTACACTAAGCTCACCGGAGAAACTAATAGCGACCCTCTTAAATGAGCAGTCGCTTTGAACACTGGTAACTGGCGAAGATCTTTTACTAGGCAGTGATGTGTCTTTAAGTCTTCTACAGCTCTTCTAAATACTGATTCTAATACTTGATCCCCTATCTCCTCCCTACCGACTCCTGTTTCTTGTCGTATCTCGTCATCAGACAAGCCTTCCCTCTCTTAGAGGCCTCCAGCGTACTCTTTCCACCTATCAGCTCTCTCCTTTGCATAACAGTGGATTTACTATTGCACTCTTAATGTTACCGCCAGTGCTTTTAATTGCACCAGAGGTTTCTAACCAGTCTTTATAGCACCGTAAATCTCCTGGACATAGGTAACGGCCTTTTAAACGTAGCATTGAACATCCTGGCACATCGTATTTCTACGGGATCAAGTGATCAATAGATGACATCAGCTGGATACGTCATACGTCGATACCCTTCGTCGTGGAACTTTGCCCACTATCATTGCTGGACGTGGTTTCACAGTGTGTTAGCATGGTGTCTGCTGCAGGTGACGATTTTTTTTCCTCTGGAGTGTTTAGTCTAGTATTTAAGTTTGAAAAGCACACTGACTGCAATTGTTTCAAATGTTTGTCACGAATCGGAGATTGGTTTATAAGAAGAAACCGAAACGTAAAATAAAAGAGTCTGCAAGAAACGCAGCACGTTTGCTTTGAAATCTTAAGTATGAAACTGTTCTTTTAAGAAGTGACGGATCTATCCATAGGTATAACATATTTTCAAAATTACCCAACGAAATATGTCTTGACACCGGAAATCGTTCTTCAGGGATTATACGTTACATAATTATTTTGAGTACTGGAGCCTACTGCAAGTAAACGTACGAAACAGCTAGCCGAACCTCACTTTGCTTACGCTAGGTATGACGTCAGTGCGTGGGTGGACTACGCCCACCCGGAAACTAGGGCCTTGTAGTACGCACCGGGTCCCAGAAGTTGGCCCACCGCGGACAAAGCGTGTGGCCGCCACTCCGCGGTGCGTGTCTGGCGGAAGCGGCGTCCGCCACAAAGTTGAACACTTTGCTGACGGACGAGAGGGAAGCCGCAGGGCCGCCAACTTCTCCTGTTCAGGTGCGGGCCTGCTGTAGGGCTCGCTAGTTTCTACACTGAGGTGCTGTTGGCACTAGACCTGTAGTACTTTGTACACAGCGACCTTCAGACACGATAGTGAAATTTACTCCCAAATGCTGTGAGAAGCAGAAACGTTTATGCAATGTGATACGCGTCTTTATCCTGCTTGAAGTTTCAGGATTTGTTTTGTGAGACCTGAGTTTCTCCTGGCGTGTACCATTTTCAAAAAACTTACCGGAATTCAGTCAAGTACTATTTACAGCGACCGCCGATATTTCGGCGGGAGTACACCCCGCCATATTCAAGGCACAAACTGCAACTGAGAGGCGATGTACAGACAAATTTAAAACCTCGGTTGTTGGAACAAGCCGGCCGCGGTGTACGAGCGGTTCTAGGCGCTTACCTGACTGCTACGGTCGCAGGTTCGAATCCTACATAGGGAACAGATGTGTGTGATGTCCTTAAGTTAGTTAGGTTTAAGTAGTTCTAAGTTCTAGGGGACTGATGACCTCAGATGTTATGTTCCATAGTGCTCAGAGGCATTTGAACCATTTTGGTTGGAGCAATTCTGGAAAGATGTGTGTGTTATTTGAATTACTCCAAGAACCGATATTTTAAATTTGCCTGTACATCGCCTCGCCGCTGCAGTTTGTTCCTTGAAAATGGTGGGGTGTACTCCCGCTGAAATATCGGCGGTTGCTGTAAATATTACCTGACTGAATTTCCGTAATCTGTTTGAGGATTTGTTTTACCAACACTGCAGGCCAGCCTATCTCCACATGCAGTCGCGCAGAAAAAGTTTTCCAAATGTACCATATTCGTGGATAGTCATAAAGCTTTTATCATCACCTCAAAAATAACGTTACAATATTAATTTTTTGTTTGTTTGTTTGCAGGTATATGTCTGCAGTCTTAGTCTTAGTGTCCTCTCGTACGCTCGGGCCATTGTGCCGTATCACGCTACCAGACGAGCCAAAATAAAATATCCCAGCACACTGATAACGTGGAGTGTCCTGCGGGGATCCGTTTCTGCGCTCAATGCTGGCTGACGCAGCAACAGTCAAATTTGAGTTGGTGGAAGTCTGCGGTAACAATGCACCATCATATGAAACCGTGATTAAGTTCCGCAGACGCTGTCAGTATTGTCAAATAAGTGTGGATAGCGAGCAACGAAGTGGCAGAAAATCCGTTTATGAAAAACAGGGTAATAACAAGAAAACGGGAGGCTCTGGTACTCGAAGCCTGGTGTATCACAATCTAGGCAATAATGGACATGTCGAAACGAGTCTTGGGTCAGTTTTCAGTGTGTTGTTGGACTTTCTGAGCAGGATAAAGCTCAGGCCCCGCTGGATTCGCTGGATTCCGCTACTGCTCAGTCCCCACCGCCTCTGAAAACCGCCCACCGTACCGAAGCAATAGCGGAAATGTTTCAGCTGTGTTACGTCTATGCTTCTTTAGCAGTCTGTTCACCATAGGCACGTTTGGATAGGTCACTATGAGCCTGAGAAACGTGTGAATTCGCAGCGGTTTTAAGCGAATAATCGGGCAAGATGAGACCGAGTATTATTTTGTGGGGTTTGGCATGATACGTTGGTAAGGGGCAAATCGTCACAGGTTCATATTATGGAAATTTCCTGACTACATTACGGCAAGCTATTAAGACGAAGCATCGCAAGGTGTCCAGTGGGGCGTTTATGATCCACGACAGAAGCGAAGCTCATTCTGCACAGGTCACATTAACACACGCAATTGCTTTGGGCTGTCAGTTTTGATTCACCCATGTAGACTTCTACATGGCACACAGTTAATGGAAGGGCTGAGGGTACAAGTGGTAGAAGTGCCTGCTGAACCAAACTGAATGAATGCTATAGTGAAATGGCTATTTAAAAATTATCTGAGTTACAATCGAAACGTTATATATTTATATCTAATGGTCAGTTACTCCATGTATAGCTGTAGGTATGGTTGGAAACTGTAGTGCATTTGCATCGTTTTTAATACATTAAAAATACTTATACTCCTTGAATTTTAAATCCTTTTAGACGAAAATAGGTCCAAGCGCGAAAACATTTTCTTTACTGTATTTTACTTCAAGACACTCGATATTCACAGTAAAATAGACGTTTGTCATTAGACAAGAATATTGGCGTAAGTAATGCAAAATTAATATCACAATTAAACCAAAAATTCCTAAACGAAAATATACTGCTGTGGTTCCAAGACGTACGACAAATTATTCATTGTCACTTGCTATAATCCTATCACAGTCAGTGCCTTAATACAGAACTTGAATCATTTCCTTGTGTGAAACCTTTTGAAAAATGTCCTTTCCGGGGCAATATTCATCGTGCTCTTCGATTCTGTTGTGCATTTTTCAGCCTACCTTGTCCCTCCTTTCCACCAGGTCCTCATCTTCCTCCACTCCCTCTTGTTACACCCATGTTAACTGCTCTCTGAGAGTGGGATATATTGTTATAGGACTCATGATAAATTGGAGCGATGTAGTTCTATTTTTCTGAAGATTGTTCCACTTCTCAAATTTTGTTTCATAGTCATCTTAATGCAAATCCTGCAAATGAGGTATTGATGAGCAACCAGTACTGCATCGCCTAAAATCCGCTTCAGTAAATCCAAGATCACGTTTCAGTGAATAGCTGAACTGCCTCATTAGCGGATTTTCATTTTTCATTCTGATCCTACTAATATTCCTCACTTGTATTTTATTTACTTGAGTGTCTTCAGCAACTTTGTCCTTTGCTGTGGCTTCAATTGAAATAAAGTTTTCTGTTTTCATTTCCAATACCGAAGGATGACCACTGCATCTATCCTGTCTTGCGGCGCAAATAATATCTCAAGGGTTTCTTTGAATTATCGCATTCCATGTACGTGTGACCACGTTCAAACAACTTGTGATCTATTCTGTCTATATCCTGACTTATCCTCAAGATGTTCACACACTGTTTCAAAACAGGGCCTGTTTAAACAATCCCTAAATATTATTTTTAGTTACCTTAAAAACATATAGATTAGGTTACTGCATTCCTTTTAAAAAATGCCTGCCTGAAACTTTGTTAAAAATAGCAGCACTTCTCTTTCGTCCTCTAGATTTATTCTAAATGCAGTCCAGGCATTGGCTTGGAGCCCAAACTTCATCATCAGACTGTACAGAACCATTCAGGAAGAAACAAATGCGCGCTTACATCAAATTCTTTTGAAACGTCACTTGTACTATTTGCACTCTCAACCTCTCAGTTCTATTTCTTCTGGAGATGAAGTCTTTGTGTGTGAGGCATTTTCAGACCTATGGCGAAGTGATTTTTGAGATGAAATGCTCCCCGAACCGCCAAGATGCAATTTTTACAAGGAAAGTCCATGTCGAATCACCCACCGCTGGGAAATACAAGTTGCGTTGAAAGGTAAATGCATTTCAGGGACAAAACATTATGGCAACTGCTCACCGTGAGACTGAATGCGGCTAACTATCGTTGTGAATAATTGAAGTGAGAAGGCAAGTAGAAAAAAGAGGGATGGAAAATCATTCTAGCTACGATAGTCACAAATAACTAAAACCACTAACGTAAGAAACTTGCACAATGCGCAGGTTGTTGTAGGCAGGCCCCTGGAAACGAGAATCTCGGTAATGGCTAAGCAAGTCGTCTGCACACGTGCTACTGTCGTGAGAATCTATAGAAAGTAGTTGAAGACGGCGAAAACGCTAGTTAGCCACAATGTGTTGGACGTTCATGCCTGACGACGAAACGTGGAGGTTGCAGTCTTTCCAGCTCTGTAATGTAGGTTTGGCGGATCCGCGGCGATCCGTGGCAGATCTCACAACAGCGTACACTGAGGTAACGATAGTCATGGGATGGGATATGCACAAACGCAGACGGTGATAGCATCGCGTACACAAGGTATAAAATGGCAAGTGTGTTGGCGGAGCTGTCATTTGAATACAGGTTCAAATGGTTCAAATGGCTCTGAGCACTACGGGATTTATCATCTGAGGTCATCAGTCCCCTAGACTTAGAACTACGTAATCCTAATTAACATAAGGACAACACACACATCCATGCCCGAGGCAGGATTCGAACCTGCGACCGTAGCAGCCCCGCGGTTCCGGGCGGAAGCGCCTAGAACTGCTCGGCCACGGCGGCCGGCTGTATTCAGGTGATTCATGTGAAAAGCTTTCCAACGTGGTTAAGGCCGCCTGAGAGGAATTAACAGAGTTTGAACGCACACTGGTAGTTGGACGTAGACGCATGTGACATTCCATTTCGGAAATCGTTTGGGAGCTCAGTATTCCGAGATCCAGTGTCAACAGAATGACAAGAAATTTCAGGCTTCACCTCACACCACGGACGGCCTTCACTTAACGACCGAGAGCAGCGGTTTTTGCGCAGAGTTGCCATTGCTAACAGAGAAGCGACACTGCATGAAATGACGACAGAAATCAATGTGGGACGTACTACGAACCTATCCATTTCATGTTAATGGCTATGGCAGTCGACAAGTGTCTTTGCTAAGACACGACACCGTTTACAGCGCCTCTCCGGAGCTCGTGACCATATCGGTTGGACTCTAGACGATTGGAAAACCGTGGCCTGCCGCCGTTGGATAAGCAGCTGCAGCAGCAAGTCGTATACTCCTAGCTCACTCATTTGTTACATAGTTTAATTCTTAATTTCTTTGCGTGTTTTTGGTACTTGCATTGTTTAATTCATAAATTTCGGGCGTATTATAGTATTTGAGAGTTGTAGCATCGCGTTTTAGTACCTGAATAGTGTAAATTCGCGTAGTCGTCTGTCAACTGTTTTTGTTTTGAACGGCCAGTGTCGGTTGGTCACAGTCAGTGTGCTCCCTGCCGCCGTTGGATAAGCAGCTGCAGCAGCAAGTCGTATACTCCTAGCTCACTCATTTGTTACATAGTTTAATTCTTAATTTCTTTGCGTGTTTTTGGTACTTGAATTGTTTAATTCATAAATTTCGGGCGTATTATAGTATTTGAGAGTTGTAGCATCACGTTTTAGTACTCGAATAGTGTTAAATCGCGTAGTCTCCTTCCGCCGCCGAGCAGTGTGTCAGCAGTGCACAAGTGGCAGCATTACTGCATTTACTAGGCAATCTTGTATTTTAATAACCGCTTCAATTTTGTGTCGTTTTGTTTGCGCTCTCTGTAGATTAGTTCAGACGTTCTTTGCACAGTTTTTAGCATGGATAGGGACTGCAACTGCTGTGTTCGGATGCAGGCTGAGTTGGCATCCCTTCGCTCCCAGCTTCAGGCAGTGTTGGCTTCGGTCACACAGCTTGAGGCTGTTGCCAATGGGCATCACTGTGGGGGTCCGGATGGGGGTTTGTCGGGGACGGCCAGCTCGTCCCACGCATCCCCCGATCGGACTACGACTGTGGTTGCCCGGGATACTGCCCGCATTGAGGCTGATCCCTCACCTGTGGTAGAGTGGGAGGTCGTCTCAAGGTGTGGCAGGGGGCGAAAGACATTCCGGAGGGCTGAACGGAAGGCCTCTCCAGTTTGTCTGACGAACCGGTTTCAGGCTCTGTCTCAGGCTGATACTGATCTTCAGCCTGACATGGCTGCTTGTCCTGTTCCAGAGGTTGCCCCTCAATCTGCAAGATCCGGGCAGTCGCAGAGGGTGGGCTTACTGGTAGTTGGGAGCTCCAACGTCAGGCGCGTAATGGGGCCCCTTAGGGATATGGCAGCAAGGGAGGGGAAGAAAACCAAAGTGCACTCCGTGTGCATACCGGGGGGAGTCATTCCAGATGTGGAAAGGGTCCTTCCGGATGCCATGAAGGCTACAGGGTGCACCCATCTGCAGGTGGTCGCTCATGTCGGCACCAATGATGTGTGTCGCTATGGATCGGAGGAAATCCTCTCTGGCTTCCGGCGGCTATCTGATTTGGTGAAGACTGCCAGTCTCGCTAGCGGGATGAAAGCAGAGCTCACCATCTGCAGCATCGTCGACAGGACTGACTGCGGACCTTTGGTACAGAGCCGAGTGGAGGGTCTGAATCAGAGGTTGAGACGGTTCTGCGACCATGTGGGCTGCAGATTCCTCGACTTGCGCCATAGGGTGGTGGGGTTTCGGGTTCCGCTGGATAGGTCAGGAGTCCACTACACGCAACAAGCGGCTACACGGGTAGCAGGGGTTGTGTGGCGTGGGCTGGGCGGTTTTTTAGGTTAGATGGCCTCGGGCAAGTGCAGAAAGGGCAACAGCCTCAACGGGTGCGGGGCAAAGTCAGGACATGCGGGGACCAAGCAGCAATCGGTATTGTAATTGTAAACTGTCGAAGCTGCGTTGGTAAAGTACCGGAACTTCAAGCGCTGATAGAAAGCACCGAAGCTGAAATCGTTATAGGTACAGAAAGCTGGCTGAAGCCAGAGATAAATTCTGCCGAAATTTTTACAAAGGCACAGACGGTGTTTAGAAAGGATAGATTGCATGCAACCGGTGGCGGAGTGTTCGTCGCTGTTAGTAGTAGTTTATCCTGTAGTGAAGTAGAAGTGGATAGTTCCTGTGAATTATTATGGGTGGAGGTTACACTCAACAACCGAGCAAGGTTAATAATTGGCTCCTTTTACCGACCCCCCGACTCAGCAGCATTAGTGGCAGAACAACTGAGAGAAAATTTGGAATACATTTCACATAAATTTTCTCAGCATGTTATGGTCTTAGGTGGAGATTTCAATTTACCAGATATAGACTGGGACACTCAGATGTTTAGGACGGGTGGTAGGGACAGAGCATCGAGTGACATTATACTGAGTGCACTATCCGAAAATTACCTCGAGCAATTAAACAGAGAACCGACTCGTGGAGATAACATCTTGGACCTACTGATAACAAACAGACCCGAACTTTTCGACTCTGTAAGTGCAGAACAGGGAATCAGTGATCATAAGGCCGTTGCAGCATCCCTGAATATGGAAGTTAATAGGAATATAAAAAAAGGGAGGAAGGTTTATCTGTTTAGCAAGAGTAATAGAAGGCAGATTTCAGACTACCTAACAGATCAAAACGAAAATTTCTGTTCCGACACTGACAATGTTGAGTTTTTATGGAAAAAGTTCAAGGCAACCGTTAAATGCGTTTTAGACAGGTACGTGCCGAGCAAAACTGTGAGGGACGGGAAAAACCCACCGTGGTACAACAACAAAGTTAGGAAACTACTGCGAAAGCAAAGAGAGCTTCACTCCAAGTTTAAACGCAGCCAAAACCTCTCAGACAAACAGAAGCTAAACGATGTCAAAGTTAGCGTAAGGAGGGCTATGCGTGAAGCGTTCAGTGAATTCGAAAGTAAAATACTAGGTACCGACTTGACAGAAAATCCTAGGAAGTTCTGGTCTTACGTTAAATCAGTAAGTGGCTCGAAACATCATGTCCAGACACTCTGGGATGATGATGGCATTGAAACAGAGGATGACAAGCGTAAAGCTGAAATACTAAACACCTTTTTCCAAAGCTGTTTCACAGAGGAAGACCGCACTGCAGTTCCTTCTCTAAATCCTCGCACCAACGAAAAAATGGCTGACATTGAAATAAGTGTCCAAGGAATAGAAAAGCAACTGGAATCACTCAACAGAGGAAAGTCCACTGGACCTGACGGGATACCAATTCGATTCTACACAGAGTACGCGAAAGAACTTGCCCCCCTTCTAACAGCCGTGTACCGCAAGTCTCTAGAGGAACAGAAGGTTCCAAATGATTGGAAAAGAGCACAGGTAGTCCCAGTCTTCAAGAAGGGTCGTCGAGCAGATGCGCAAAACTATAGACCTATCTCTCTGACGTCGATCTGTTGTAGAATTTTAGAACATGTCTTTTGCTCGAGTATCATGTCGTTTTTGGAAACTCAGAATCTACTATGTAGGAATCAACATGGATTCCGGAAACAGCGATCGTGTGAAACCCAACTCGCATTATTTGTTCATGAAACCCAGAAAATATTAGATACAGGCTCCCAGGTAGATGCCATTTTCCTTGACTTCCGGAAGGCGTTCGATACAGTTCCGCACTGTCGTCTGATAAACAAAGTAAGAGCCTACGGAATATCAGACCAGCTGTGTGGCTGGATTGAAGAGTTTTTAGCAAACAGAACACAGCATGTTGTTCTCAATGGAGAGACATCTACAGACGTTAAAGTAACCTCTGGCGTGCCACAGGGGAGTGTTATGGGACCATTGCTTTTCACAATATATATAAATGACCTAGTAGATAGTGTCGGAAGTTCCATGCGGCTTTTCGCGGATGATGCTGTAGTATACAGAGAAGTTGCAGCATTAGAAAATTGTAGCGAAATGCAGGAAGATCTGCAGCGGATAGGCACTTGGTGCAGGGAGTGGCAACTGACCCTTAACATAGACAAATGTAATGTATTGCGAATACATAGAAAGAAGGATCCTTTATTGTATGATTATATGATAGCGGAACAAACACTGGTAGCAGTTACTTCTGTAAAATATCTGGGAGTATGCGTGCGGAACGATTTGAAGTGGAATGATCATATAAAATTAATTGTTGGTAAGGCGGGTACCAGGTTGAGATTCATTGGGAGAGTCCTTAGAAAATGTAGTCCATCAACAAAGGAGGTGGCTTACAAAACACTCGTTCGACCTATACTTGAGTATTGCTCATCAGTGTGGGATCCGTACCAGATCGGGTTGACGGAGGAGATAGAGAAGATCCAAAGAAGAGCGGCGCGTTTCGTCACAGGGTTATTTGGTAACCGTGATAGCGTTACGGAGATGTTTAACAAACTCAAGTGGCAGACTCTGCAAGAGAGGCGCTCTGCATCGCGGTGTAGCTTGCTCGCCAGGTTTCGAGAGGGTGCGTTTCTGGATGAGGTATCGAATATATTGCTTCCCCCTACTTATATCTCCCGAGGAGATCACGAATGTAAAATTAGAGAGATTAGAGCGCGCACAGAGGCTTTCAGACAGTCGTTCTTCCCGCGAACCATACGCGACTGGAACAGGAAAAGGAGATAATGACAGTGGCACGTAAAGTGCCCTCCGCCACACACCGTTGGGTGGCTTGCGGAGTATAAATGTAGATGTAGATGTAGATTATATCATTTTGGTAAGAGCTGATTGTAGTGTTCGAGTGTGGCGCAGTCCCGACGGAGCTATGGTCCTAAGTTGTGAATAAGGCTATGTGCGAGCTGTTGGTGGCTCCATAATGGTGTGAACTGTGTGTACACGGAATGGATTGGCTCCTCTGGTCCACCTTAGCCAACAGAGACCATTTCCAGCCATTCATGGGCTTTATGTTCCCAAAGAACGATGGAATTTTTATGGATGACAATATCACGTGTCACAGAGCAGCAGTTGTTTGTGATTCGTCTGAACAACTTTTTGGACAAATCGAGCGAATGATTTGGCCACCCGGTTCACCCGACATGAATCCCATCTTACATTTGTGGAACATAATCGAAAGGTCAGTTCGTGCACAGAATCCTGCACCGGCAACACTTTCGCAGTTATGGACGGCTATAAAGGCAGCATCAAGCAGTATTTCTCCATGGGACTTCCAACGGCTCGTTTAGCCAATGCTAAGTCGAGTTACTGCACTATGCCGGGAGAACGGGGTCTGACACGACTTTTGTTCAAAATGGTTCAAATGGCTCTGAGCACTATGCGACTTAAATTCTGAGGTCATCAGTCGCCTAGAACTTAAAACTAATTAAACCTAACTAACCTAAGGACATCACACACATCCATGCCCGAAGCACGATTCGAAACTGCGGTCGCTCGGTTCCAGGCTGTAGCGCCTAGAACCGCTCGGCCACTCCGGCCGGCACGACTTTTGTCAGCTCAGTGTATAACGCTGGTGCAGGCACAAGGGTTCCGGAATACACGATTCACTGCACATTTTTTAACATGAGGCTGCACGTCAGACGACACTTCTGTGTTCCTATGTTGACGTAGTGATCACGTCACTGACGCCGCGCGGAGAGGCCGCGCGGTTTAGGACGCTATGTCACGGATTGCGCGGTCCCTCCTGCCGGAGGTTCGAGTCCTCCCTCGGGCATGGGTGTGTGTGTGTTGTTCTTAGCATAAGTTAGTTTAAATTATTTTAAGTAGTGTGTAAGTCTAGGGACAGATGACCTCAGCAGTTTGGTCCCTTAGGAATTCACACCACACACACACACACACACACACACACTTAAACACACACACATACACACGTCGTTTACCCTTACGGTAGGCACGGTATAATTGAGATTGGATTGTTAACAAATGGAAATGTGTCACCTGGACGGAAGAATCACGTTTCTTGGTATACCAGATCTATGGTCGGATTCAAAAAGGTCATCAGCTAGGTAAATCGCTGGTCGAATCATGCAGGTCGTCGCAGACGCAGCCGGCGGGTCAAGTTTTATGCTACCTGGACCTGGGTAGTAATCGAAGGCGGAATCAGAAATGTGAAGTACATCAGGTTACCTTCCATTCAGAAAGCTGTTGCACTCAGCGACTGTCATATTGATTTGTAGATTATAGATTGCAGCGATCAGTCGGTGTTTTTTTTTTAATTTTATTGTGCAGATCTAGATTTCGGCTAGAAGATAGCCATTCTCAATCCTAAGAATACAAGAAGTACATAGTTACATGATGTCATAAAAAGTTACAAGTAATGGCTTAACTCAAATGGTTTGTATATTACATACCACTATTATTTTCGCTCAATGCATGTAATGCCTGTTGGTCGGGCTTCATCCACAGTTCATTGAATACTACTGTTTGCGGAAGGCAGGTTGTATGGAGAACACATCGGTTGGTTACATGGCGCAATCTACGTGAATTGCGTATATAAACTTCAAGAGAAAAGCAAAAACAACCAATACATTGAATTGATGTTACTAATACTGTTTATGCATCTGAACTAACGTATCATGGAAGAAGTTCGGTTATGATGGATAAAGAGATTAGCACCCTCTATATCTATAGCGGAATAACCATATTGCACCAACCATGCATCTGACTGACATTTGGCGCCATCTATGAACTGTTTAATAAATATGATGAACAATATAATTATTATGTTTTAATAAAGGGAGATATAACATTAAGATAAATATATTTAAGCCATATGCCTTCTTGTGTTTTATAAAAAGTTTAATAAATTTTTAATAATTTTTAACAATGTTTTACCTAGTTGACGTAATTTAAATGTTTTGATAATAATAACGGACTCACAAGGGGTGAACATGGAAATTTTATTACTTGTTGGCAAATATGAAACAAGTCGGACAACAATGTAAGAATTTTACTTATGTTTCATTTTATGTAATTCTCATATAAATCTGAAGTGGTTTACTTCCCTTGAAGTTTATATACGTAGTTCACGTAGATGGCGCCATGTAACCATGTGTTCTTCATGCAGTGTGCCTTCCGCAAACAGAAGTATTCAATGAACTATGGATAAAGCCCGACCAACAGGCATTACCCGCATTGAGCGAAAATAATAGCGGTATTTAATATACAAACCATATGAGTTAAACCATTACTTGTAACTTCCTATGACATCATCTAACTATGTACTTGTTGTATTCTTAGCATTGAGAATGGCTAGCCTCTATCCGAGATCTAGATCTGCACAATGAAATTTAAAAAAGACGACTGATCGCTGCAATCTATAATTTACAAGTCAAATGTGAACTACGTCGTGGTCATTCCGGACCACCTACACACTTTCACGGTTAATGTTCTAACCAACGGCGATGGTATCTCCCAGCAGTGGAGCTCTCCATGTCACAGGTCCAGATTCTAGTTACAGTGGTTTAATGAGCATGACAGTGAACTAATGTTGATGTATGGATACCAAATGCACCTGGTATTAACCCTATGGTCACATCTGGCACGCTGTTGGCCCTATAATTTACGTGAATTACTTGACTTATGCGCAAACGTACGGTACTTCATAACTCCTTAAATTATTCAGTACTTGTAAAATCCATGCCACGCACAATTGCTGCTGTATTGCGTTCCAAAGGTGGACTGACTCGCTTTTAAACTAGTCGTCACAATCTTTTGGCCCATAATTGTAAAGTAACTTTTGTGCTTTGTCAGTAGGAGAAGCTCTGTGTCAACGTTCCTGTCGTAGTCTATCAATCGCCATTTGCTGTATTTCAAATTATGTTATAGTGCTATCTTCGTTTGCCTCTCAGATGGGTAAAAAATGGTTCAAATGGCTCTGAGCACTATGGGACTCAACATCTTAGGTCATAAGTCCCCTAGAACTTAGAACTACTTAAACATAACTAACCTAAGGTCATCACACACACCCATGCCCGAGACAGGATTCGAACCAGCGACCGTAGCAGTCCCGCGGGTCCGGACTGCAGCGCCAGAACCGCTAGACCACCGCGGCCGGCTCAGATGGGTAACATGAAATTTCATGACAGTTCAGAACTACAGAGTCATCCGGTAGCCGATTGTGTACCCTTGCATTTCACAGGCACCTCTCTTACCGACTGAGACCCACAGGCCCTCCGCATAGCTATATGCTGCTAGCACGTCTTTCTCTGCACCAAAACGCCCCACACGCTCTTTCGCGTGCCGCATTAGTGTAGCTGGTAACCATGGCACCTTAAGCACTGTTCTTTGCTAGTAAATGAGCCCCGTGATTCAATGACTGCTCAGCACCACATGTTGACTAACATTACAAGCATGAACACAAAATCTTTAATTTGATCCATGTAAAGATACGCTATCCTTATCACAGTACAGAATCAAATTTAGAAACGTAAGCCATTAAACGATGTCTTTCAGGGCTTTTACAATGAATAAGGCAGAAGAGAACGGCTCGATATTCTGCAGAGTTCATGACACCTAATGCAGAACGTACGCTGCTCTACTGTAACGATGTGCTGATCGTAATTTATGTTGTTTTAGGTATTTCCTTTGGCCGGACGCGTTTCTAAGAAGAAGCATCAAGAACAGTTCCAGGATGAGCAATTATTTGGTGAGTCCACGTTATTTTGTCTTTGTACTCCTTTTAGTAAAGGAAATATTTCGCTAGTGTGGCCCTGTATCTGTATGAACCTTCATTTCAAACTTATACCTTCACACACACAACATCAAGATTAAAATTGCTCGGTGTGTAGTCTGAGAGGTATTTCACTTATGCGCAGGTGTCTGAAAGTCTCTTCCCCAACATCCTACCCCCTCCAACAACTCTCAAAAATGGGCAAAAGGAAAAAGTAAAAAGGTGTAAACATTGTAAATTCTGGGTGAAAAATCAACGTCAAATGTTAAGCCTTTGATGATGATTTAGCAGTGATCACGCCACCACGAAAACTTCGTAGGAAATTGTGTGTTCCAGCACATGACAATAGAATTACGATGGAGAGGAGAAAATCTAACCCGTACATTGTAAGACTTCAGGTACTCTTTTAAAAAATATTTTGAACAAAGTGAAAAGAAGAGTGGATGGCGTGTACTCAGGGCTCTGATGTTGCTCCGGCGTCATTCAGTTTTTTCACAGCAGACCTGCCTAGAAACTGCAGTATGCAGACGAACTTTTAGTTTCATATCACAGCGCAGATCTTTCTGAATCTGAAGAACATCTAACAGCCTCAATGCTCTTTTTGAATATTTTAAGACAGGAGTACTCAGGAATAATGTTTCTAAAACAGAAATATGTCTTGCCCATCTCTCTAACCGTCTAGCATCAGCATGGTACTAATGGAGAAGTACTGAATAGGACTGTAGAGACAAGAAATTTGTAGCATAACTCCACCAAAAGAAGCGATCGATTGATAGGACACATCCTGCGACGTCAGGGGATCACCAATTTAGTACTGGAGGGAAATTTGGGGAGTAAATATCGTAGAGGGAGACCAAGAGATGAATACCGTAAGCAGATTCAGAAGAATGAAGGTTGCAGATCACTACAAAAACAACAGTTGATGCATACGATGATAATAATAATAACAATAATAAATCAAGACAGTGTGCAGACACACTTGTAAATCTGTCGCCATATTTTATAAAATGGACAACAAAACACCCAGTAAAACCTACAACATCATTAATTCAATGAATGTCAAAAAATCTGGTTAGAAGGTAAGAGGTAAGATTTAGAAGGTATGAACAGCTCACAAGACATAATAAACAGTCATCCTCTGAGGCTCTAATAAAGAAACGGAAATTCACGGAGAAGCTTAAAAGGAAAACTGACAAGAAATGGTCTGAAGAACGGAATGAAGGAACTGTGAATTCAATAAGATATTTGGGGAGGATAAGAAGGCAGAAGCAATTAAGAGAGATACCAGATTAGAAGGGCATCGTAAGTGCGAAACGAAGTTAGAAGAAGAATGGCTGTGTAGTCGGCTGTTATTACCAGTCACTCGTGGAGTCCGCTCTAAAATATTTTATAAGACTTGTCTGATTTGTGCAGACAGGAAATTTCGCAGGTACACACGTGGGACATTCAACGTGTTTTACTGCATTTTCGTTTCCAGAAGATAGAACCGTAAGGAGAAGAGCGTTTATGATTTTAATTACCGTGGATGACGTAATCACCGAAAACTGAGCACAGGCTGGGACTGGGTAAAGACAGGAATTTTTGGAAATCACTAAAAGCCTCCGTCAAGTTACTGCATGGGTACTTGAATCCGGCACGTCCCGAATACTTCTTTGGTGCCTCAACTGCCCTCACCACATCCTCTAGAGATAGAAAAATGGGTATGGTTACTAGTCGGATATTCAATCTACTACGTGACTACCTTGTAACGCCTTTTTGTAAATTCAATTGTAACATGCTTCACTCTCGCCCTCAGGACAGAAACGCAGAATATACAGGGTGAGCAAAATTTCGTTGGGTTCTGCAGGGGTATTTTTTGAGTGATTTGGTGTTAGAGACCCACGGTCTACATCTACATCTCTACTTCACGGGCCGGCTTATTGTGTATGGCGGAGGATACTTCTTGAACCACTAAGATTTTCCGCTGTCTCTCTTCCATTCGCGAATGATATGTGAGGTGAACGACGCTGTGGATACATTTCCGTATGAACTCTAATTTCTGTGTTCTTTTTTTTCGTCACGGTTATTTCGCGAGACATATGTGGGAAGAAGTAATATATTCTCCAACTCTTCTTCGAATGTTCGCTCTTGTAATTTCAGCAGCAAGCTTCTACGTTGTACGCAACATCTCTCTTGCAGCGACTGCCACTGCATATGTTTTGGGACAGGTTCCACCTTGAACAAGCATATTTTTTTACCCAGACGTGTTTCTCTGAAGCTACAGCATCTTCAGTGAGTTTTTATTTGATTTTTTGTTAAAATATGTTCTGGTTCCTGTAGCTTTCTGGAGTTTGCAGTACGGCTGTTACTGTAAACTGTACAAGGATAACAGCTATACTGCAACCTACAGTAAGCTACAGAACCCACACCACTAGTTAACAAGAAAACAAGAAAATTACTGAAGGTGCTGTGACTTCAGCGAAACACGTCTAGGTAGAAAGAAAGAAAAAATGTGGTCACTTAGTGCTAAACCTGTTCAAACAGAAATTAATTTTGAAACTAACACTGACACAAGAGTGAGCTTGAACCTCAAGACGAACTGCCACTGAATTTTGTTGAAGATTTCCGTATCACTCTTTTTTGTAAATTCAGTCTCGCAAGGGTCACAGGCTGATCAACAATACTCAAGAATCGGCCGAATGATATACTATAGGGCTATTACAAATGATTGAAGCGATTTCATAAATTCACTGTAGCTCCATTCATTGACATATGGTCACGACACAGTACAGATACGTAGAAAAACTCATAAAGTTTTGTTCGGCTGAAGCCGCACTTCAGGTTTCTCCTTCCAGAGCGCTCGAGAGCGCAGTGAGACAAAATGGTGACAGGAGCCGAGAAAGCGTATGTCGTGCTTGAAATGCACTCACATCAGTCAGTCATAACAGTGCAACGACACTTCAGGACGAAGTTCAACAAAGTTCCACCAACTGCTAACTCCATTCGGCGGTGGTATGCGCAGTTTAAAGCTTCTGGATGCCTCTGTAAGGGGAAATCAACGGGTCGGCCTGCAGTGAGCGAAGAAACGGTTGAACGCGTGCAGGCAAGTTTCACGCGTAGTCCGCGGAAGTCGACGAATAAAGCAAGCAGGGAGCTAAACGAACCACAGCCGACGGTTTGGAAAATCTTACGGAAAAGGCTAAAGCAGAAGCCTTACCGTTTACAATTGCTACAAGCCCTAACACCCGATGACAAAGTCAAACGCTTTGAATTTTCGGCGCGGTTGCAACAGCTCATGGAAGAGGATGCGTTCAGTGCGAAACTTGTTTTCAGTGATGAAGCAACATTTTTTCTTAATGGTGAAGTGAACAGACACAATGTGCGAATCTGGGCGGTAGAGAATCCCCACGCATTCGTGCAGCAAATTCACAATTCAGCAAAAGTTAACGTGTTTTGTACAATCTCACTGTTTAAAGTTTACGGCCCCTTTTTCTTCTGCGAAAAAAACGTTACAGGACACGTGTATCTGGACATGCTGGAAAATTGGCTCATGCCACAACTGGAGACCGACAGCGCCGACTTCATCTTTCAACAGGATGGTGCTCCACCGCACTTCCATCATGATGTTCGGAATTTCTTAAACAGGAGATTGGAAAACCGATGGATCGGTCGTGGTGGAGATCACGATCAGCAACTCATGTCATGACCTCCACGCTCTCCCGACTTAACCCCATACGATTTCTTTCTGTGGGGTTATGTGAAAGATTCAGTGTTTAAACCTCCTCTACCAAGAAACGTGCCAGAACTGCGAGCTCGCATCAACGATGCTTTCGAACTCATTGATGGGGACGTGCTGCTCCGAGTGTGGGAGGAACTTGATTATCGGGTTGATGTCTGCCGAATCACTAAAGGGGCACATATCGAACATTTGTGAATGCCTAAAAAACTTTTTGAGTTCTTGTATGTGTGTGCAAAGCATTGTGAAAATATCTCAAATAATAAAGTTATTGTAGAGCTGTGAAATCGCTTCAATCATTTGTAATAACCCTGTACTTTGTTCCTGGTTGAATTTCTATTACTTAAGATTCTTCAAACGAATCTTAACCTGGCATCTTCCTACAATTTAAAAGCTCTCTTCACCAGTGTTAATGGACAACTAACGCTGCCCGATAAACAAACACGTGATAGTAATGAGGAATGTTAGATTTGGAGGCGATGTGTGAAGTAGGTATCACTGTCAACATAGGCAACTACTGCTACTCAGTGGAACCAGTGGAACAAATTTGTTTCCAAACAAGCCGTTCAGGCACACCGCCGACATTTGAAATGTTGTGCTGATATTTTCAGTGCAATACAGATTCAAAAGTAAATCCGCGAAAGAAATGAAACTAATTGCAGTCACTCTGAAACAGACCACCATAGACAAACGGGCCTCATTCATTAAACATATCGCTAAATAGTCACTGACAGTTTGTCGACTTAATTCTGGTTCACACTGTAGTGGTAGGTCAGTATTATAAAGCGCATGATTTGGTTACCATATGGGCGTGCTATTTTCCAATAATTAATTTTAATAGAAAACGTTGTTAGGTATTAACTAATGATTCATGTTGCACATTATAATAATATGTCACATTAATACTGCGCCTCGAGCAAGGAAACGAAATTATAATTATAGAGATGCAAAAAAAAAAAAAAAAGAAAAAAATTACTGGAAATACTTAAGTCCGTTTTTAATCCTTCGAAGGGATGAGGCGGGGGGGGGGGGGGGGAAGACCTTCATTGTAAAAAAGAAATTATGTAGATACTCCGATAGAGAGATCACAGTAACTCTTGCAACGTTTTCCTCGTGTAGTTACTGAAGAAGTTTTTAACCACTGAATTCTCTCTTGGAAAACGTTATCAAGACGCAGACTTGTTGCGACGTTGGACGCGTGTGCGCCTTCGACCTTCTACCACGCTCAGAAAGCCTTGCGGGCCTTCGGCAGCTTTAACGTAAACACTGGCTGTTTACCAGCCTTTCTAAAAGAGGGACTTTGTTAATGGATCGCAAATATTGACTGGAAAGATGTTTTTGTATAATTAACGAGTATTCCATTACGTTAATTATTTATTTGTCTTTTCATTATCCAAATATTTCGTGTTGTGTCTTCTACGAACAACATTTGTATTCCGTTTTGTTTATCTCAATATCGGTCCTTTCGTGTTTACAGTGTGTCTTAGCAAACTTCTCCTCGATGTAAATCTTGGTCTTTGAAGTTTAATTTCCGCTCCTGTTTCATTATGGATGCCGAAATCGTAATTAATGTTTTAACCATTAGTAAGAGCCGAAAGCGACGTATTTTCACAAGAATCATTTTCTTTCATCGATCTTTTTTAACATGTGTGCGTGTCTCTTCTCGAAAAGTCAATTTATTACACGCAAGTTACTACCGTACATTTGAAATAAGATATACTTCGAGGAAACTTCTTGTGACTTAGCCTTTTGTTCAGACGTGGTGTTCACGTTTGTTGCTGATTTTGGATTCGAGATTCACATTCGAAACATACACGCCATGTAAACTTGTCCTAGTCACTAGTGAGCTTACACTCACTTAAACCGAATACCTACTGCGCAAGTTAATGTGGTTTAATCTCAAACGACTCTCATAAAACACGCCTCCTCTTCTCGTCTATGGATGTTGCTGAAGTCCTCTGCCGCGTCTGTATGTGAAAGATAATCTCAGGAACTAAAGTACGGTTTTTGATACGATTTTCAAGAAAAGATAGGTGGTTCCACGAGAAATCTTTCCGTTTTTAATTTATTACTGCGACGCCTGACAAGCCGCCTAGCCGTAAATGCTTCGTGTTACCTGAGTGAAACTGTGTGACAGGTCCCTAGCTGATAAAAAGAAACTAGTTCCATTTATGGCAATTGCTGGTGCCCATGGAAAAGTTGAAGCTAATACGCTTTCAGTTTTCTTAACTGAAAACTGTTTGTGTGCCAAAACCTGTCGCTAGCAATGTGAAAGCAAGTACTTTTAAATTACAATTACGGTGTCTGATCTAGAATCGTATTTACCACCCTACTTGTAAACACGAACATAATTGTGGTAATAGCTTTTGATGTACGTGATAACAGTTAATCTAAACTGCATCTGACTATCTGCAAGTGAATTTAAAGGAAGATTATCAATAATGATAATCACACATAATGACTAACTGCTGCTTAACGAAAACAGTGCCCTGTTACAAAACGCATCCACTGAATTTATATGAAATTTTGCGAATGAAAACTATTTCCAGTATTTTCACAAAAGCTTCATTTAGGCTGTACAGACGTTTCTTACGTTGGCAGAGGATAACTCGGCCCTGCTCTGTCTGCACTGCAAAGATGATGGGCTGAAATAAAACGCTGCACAAGAGTTTGCCTTTTTAATTCATTTAGCAGGCTGCATTAGCAAGTTAGCTGCAGCGTAGCGGAGTTTAAAAACCTGTGCTTTGGTCATATATTTTGCTCCACAATCATATCAAGTGAATAAATGATGCTAATTTCCAGTAAATTTGCCTATTACACAAATATTCTTGCGTTTACTTTTGACAAAGTTGGTTTATATAACCGAAGATACAAATTTTGATGTTGACTTTTGTTCTACTCAAACTTAATGGTTTTTAATGTTTGTTAGACTTGAAAATAGCCTGTGGACAAAATCTAGATTGTGGAAGAAAACCAGTTGTACAGTCACAATGATGATGATTTTTGGTTTGTGTACCACTGAACTGCGCGGTTATCAGCGCCTGTACAAAGCCCCAATGTTTACATAATTTAACTTTTTTACAGAGTCCAATCTAGCCACTGTCACTAATGACGATAGCTATGTAGAGAAAATCCCCAACCAGGCTGGGAATCGAACTCGGAACCCCATAATCCAGAGGCAGCTACGCTAGCCATTAGACTACAAGCTGCGGACTCCCCCTCAGCATGACTGACAACTGGATTGTCGTTGGAGCATTTGGACGATCTCCCTAACGCGTCCCACATGGGATCGATGGGATTTTAACCGGGCGAACGGACAGGCCAGTGCATTCGCGGAAAATCCTCTTGTTCCAAGAGCTGCTCCAACTGAGGTGTTCGATGCGGTCGCGTATTGTCATATTAAAACGAAGTGATGGTCGAATGCACCCCTAAAAGACACACGTCGGCAAGTAGCACCCTGCCACAACAACATGAACCTGTGTGCAGAGATTTGGAGGTCACTACTCCCCTGCAACATTATGACTCCACACAACACCTGCACCACCAAACGATCACGTTCGGCAGTGTTCCTGGATGCATTACGTGCTCTGAGCCCTCGCTATACGAGGGTACGTCCAGCACTGTCGAACAAGATCATTGATCCTTTACGGTGTCAGACCAGCCCATCAGCTGATGGAGAATCGTTGTAGATGATTTGAGACTAATGGGAGTATGTCTTTCTAACACTCCAGAGATGGCGATTGCTATAGTAGGAAACGCCATCACTGTCGAAAGAGACCTCATCCGTGAGCAAAAAAAAAACTGTAGCGAGGTAGTGCACAGAACTAAATTCTGGGTTCAAAATCACTTTGCCAGATTGCTCACACAGGGTATTTAAGATAGGCACGCATTTCCTGGTCCACCACTACTCCGTCTACTGTATTCTTCGAAATGTGCATTCCTCAAGAACGTTATCAGGTGCTTATTATTGTACCTTCTTCCAGACGATCAAATATCTTCTAATTGAAATGAGGTTTGTTGTGAAACTGCTGTGTCCCAAGAGGCACAGCGGCTCCAAGAGGCATTAAGGCTCCACGCGGTACAGTGGTGTCATTTGGGTTGCCTGCTGACCAGGCGTTAAGCGGCGAGATAAATGTAAATGTCGTGTTACTAGGGCCTCCCGTCGGGTACACCGTTCGCCAGGTGCAAGTCCGATTTGACGCCACATAGGCGACTTGCGCGTCGATGAGGATGAAAAGATGATGGTTAGGACAACACACCACCCAGTCCCTGAGCAGAGAAAATCTCCGACCCAGCCGGCAATCGAACCCAGGCCCTTAGGACTGACATTCTGTCGCGCTCATCACTCAGCTACCGGGGGCGGACAGCGGCGAGATGACGTACGCTAAACTCGTTCGTTCCATGTGCGCTCAAAGTTTCATCAAGCTATGTTATCGGGAAGTGACAGTTAGTGCGGAAGTCTCTTTCGTTCTCAAGTTTCTCTCACCAGTGAATCTGAAATGAGAAATTTTAATAGTATTAGGTCTACAATTTTGTTTTCCACCTTTTTTCCTCGAAATTCGAGAATTTATTGTGAAAAGGTACAAGTAATCTAGTTTTTAAAGTATTGGCCGTCTCTGGCCACTATTTTTCTCATCTTTGGAACTCCGCATACGAACTCCGAAGCGGGAGAACTGGGAGCCTTTTCAGGAGATCCATGAGTCAATCAAATTTTGCTCTTGTTAATATGACTGGAAGCGCTGGTCAGCCTGGCCGTGTGCCACTGATCAAAAAGGGTGGTAGTGAGAGGGGGAAACTGCTGGAGAATACAACTGGTAGGGTAGGACTTCCCATTTAACTTAATCTGAGATCGAGGATTATCATGGAGTAAAATCAACTGTTCATGTCTATCTCTGTGTTGTGGCTCCTTATCTTTTAGTGCTCTGCTGGAACCCGTCAATTACTTTGGCTAACGATTTCCCGTGATTGTTTTCGTTTACTCAGTAGCTTCGAAAACCTTCCTTCTTCAACTTCATGCCGGTCTCAGACGTGAACATCACCGTTCTTGATGCGTCAAAAGCATTCTCTGCCCATTCTTTCACTAATAAATGCCTCACCATAGTTCTTACCCAGCATTTTATGAGTCTCAAACGCAGATTTCTGCAGGTTAAAGCAGAAATTTAAAATTTCCCGCTTATGACGAGAGCTGAGCGCGTAAACTGACAGGTTCTGTCGAGAGTAACTTTATGACGGAATCACAAATCACACTGAATTAAATTTACGACCTACCAACTGCACCACCACTTGCTGATACTGCCATCTATTCCAAAATGGGGACGCAAAGTCGCAGACGTAACATTTACTTACATGCGCTCATACTTCTCTTATTGCCCATGGTTGGGGGCGAATTTTACTGGTGATGTAAGACGACACCTAACGCGGCTCTATGGTCCTGGATGATATATTGAGCGGTGTCTGCACCTTGACACTCAAGATAACCTGACCTCAGTACTGCGGATTTTTCTCACTGAAGTCACCTCAAAAGTGAAGTGTACAGCCCTCCTATTGACAAGTCGGAAGGCCTGGATGAGGAAATTGTATAGTCTGTAATCTACCCACATTCTCCGGCACTTAATGACATTTGTAACGTAGTGTCCTGTAATTTCCAGGAAAGACATCCATTCCGAAGAATTTTTTATCAGCAAAATACTAATCAATATACTACTGGAAGCTATTATTCCAACGAAATTCGTTGCCCTAATTATGACTGAAACTGTAAAAATATTTAATTTTGTTTAGTGAATCTGAATAATTAACGAGACTGGTACTAATTTTGAACTGAAATTTAGCAAAATTGTAGTTATTGATTTAAATAACATGGTAGCGAGCTCCTACTTGGGCAAAAGTTATGGAACTGATTATGTTGAGGGAAAATGTGAATAATTACTACAAATCGCCTAGGCAGTATGTACTACAAATCGCCTAGGCGGTAATAGACATGGCAAGCGCGAGACCTCGGTTGAAAATGCAGTTATTAGGAAAAACGCTCACCTTCTTTTGAGGAGAATTAGTACATTTGTCACACAATGCTCTTCTTCCATTAAGACTCTTGAAACTCTTCCCAAATGATGTTCTGTGGTCCTTTCATTCTGTTCAATCTGCTGCGCGTAACACTGTATCACCACGAAGTTCACACACAAATCTTTGCACGCGCTTTACCAAATGATAATTTCCGACTTCACTCACTGTCAACTAGCAACTCTTTGTGGGACCTCTCATGTACCGGCGATATTAGCGCCATGCCAAGATTCTCTTTTGTTAGAGACTGTTATTTCATATCACAAAAAAACTGACTGTCAACCTACCTCCTACTCTTCTTTGCAACGTTGTAAGAGATTTGTGTTGATTTAGCATTATAGTATTTGAAATAATTGGCATTAACAATAAAATGACAATATATAGATTTATAATTTGAAATTACTATAAAAATGGGAAAAGAAAGAGTGTGAAATATAGCAAGCACCGTATTGTTGTTTCATAACTCCTGTTAAAATAAGAGAGATTACTTGAGGGTGTTTGAAACACGAAAATCGCTGCAGAGACAAATGCAGTTCTGCGTCCACATGCGGGTACAATGAGAGGAACACCTGCATTAACAGGTACGGATGTAAAGTGCATTGTATAATGAAACGTGCTGAAGGAGTGTTGCAGTTTTTATTAAGATAGGTCCTGAGTGAAATTTGATTACAGTTACGATGGAATCAAGCCAGGCAGTTTCTTCTTCTATAGATCACATTCATTATGAACGTTTTGATACGGAAAGTGTCAGATGAGCAACATGGAACTTGTATTAAAAATGCCCAAATGCAACTAGGACTCGCACACTGAGGGATCCGTGCAAACTTAATTTTTGTATGAAGACAGTTCATACATACCGGAAACCGAGAATCCCGACGATTTTTGCCTGTTTTTTTGAGTCATCAGTCTTCTGATTGGTTTGATGTGCCCCGCCGCGAATTCCTGTCCTGTGTCAACCTCTTCATCTCAGAGTAGCACTTGCGAACTATGTTCTCAAATATTTGCTGGATTTATTTCAATCTTTGTCTTCCTCTACAGTTTTTACCCTCTACAGCACCCTCTAATATCATGCAAGTTATTCCCTGATGTCTTAAGAGATGTCTTATCATTCTGTCCCTTCTTCTTTCCCTCTGCCATTCTGCACAGAACCTCCTCAATCCTTATCTTACCTGCCCATCTAATTTTCAACATTCAACTATAGCATAATTTCACTATATTCTCAGAAATTCCATCCTCAAATTAAGGCCTATGTTTGGTACTAGTAGATTCTCTTGGCCAGGGATGCCCACTTTTGCCAGTGCTTCTCTGCTTTTGATATCTTCCTTGCTCTGTCTGTCGTTGGTTAATTTTTCCTTAAGTTTGCCTATTATCGACAATTGCACTAGCTACATATCGGTCCCAGGGATTGGTTGGTTGGTTTGTGGGATTCAAGGGACCAGACTGCTCTGGTCATCGGTCCCGTCCCAGGGATTCAAACACTTTAGAGAGTTATTTAAATGGTTCAAATGGCTCTGAGCACTATGAGACTTAACTACTGAGGTTATCAGTCCCCTAGAACTTAGAACGACTTAAACCTAACTAACCTAAGGACATCACACACATCCATGACCGAGGCAGGATTCGAACCTGCGACCGTAGCGGTCACGCGATTCCAAATTGAAGCGCTTAGAGCCGCACGGCCACACCGGCCGGCCAGAGTTATTTAATTTCAAGTCTGAATTCGGGTAACAAATGACAAAAGAATTTGTTCGTGTTATTTAATTAGAAATTAGTAACTATCGATTTCTTTCTCCTGTACTTGTACTGTGAAACCTTGACTCTTGCCAAGTTTCATGATTCTACATCTGTGGGAAGTACCGATTAGGTTTCAATAAATGAATTTGCGAGTATAAAAATACATGAAATAAATAGCCGTATATTTTGGTTTCATTGACTTAGAAGCTTACATTAGTACACCACTAAGGGACTATAGACCTTAGTATATGAACAGTTTTCCACTTGATAAGTCTGCACGTTTTACGAAGTTTCCTGTTTCTAGGTTAACGGGAAGTACCCTATGGGTTTTGATGAGTGGGTATGCGAGTATCAAAATACGTGACATAAATGACAGTATCTTTTGACTTCATTGACTTAGAATCTTCAATTTTTTGCACAGCCAGTGGATTGTAGAGCTTAGTATGTGACATAAATTTCCAATTATTTAGAGACAGACAACAAAGTAATGTTATAAGGTTCCCTTATTGACCGATTGAGGTACTAAACCCTATGTTGTTGTTGTGGTCTTCAGTCCTGAGACTGGTTTGATGCAGCTCTCCCTGCTACTCTATCCTGTGCAAGCTTCTTCATCTCCCAGTACCTACTGCAACCTACATCCTTCTGAATCTGCTTAGTGTATTCATCTCTTGGTCTCCCCCTACGATTTTTACCCTCCACGCTGCCCTCCAATACCAAATTGGTGATCCCTTGATGCCTCAGAACATGTCCCACCAACCGATCCCTTCTTCTGGTCAAGTTGTGCCATAAACTTCTCTTCTCCCCAATCCTATTCAATACTTCCTCATTAGTTACGTGATCTACCCATCTAATCTTCAGCATTCTTCTGTAGCACCACATTTCGAAAGCTTCTATTCTCTTTTTGTCCAAACTATTTACTGTCCATGTTTCACTTCCATACATGGCTACACTCCATACAAATACTTTCAGAAATGACTTCCTCACACTTAAATCTATACTCGATGTTAACAAATTTCTCTTCTTCAGAAACGCTTTCCTTGCCATTGCCAGTCTACATTTTATATCCTCTCTACTTCGACCATCATCAGTTATTTTGCTCCCCAAATAGCAAAACTCCTTTACTACTTTAAGTGTCTCATTTCCTAATCTAATACCCTCAACATCACCCGACTTAATTTGGCTACATTCCATTATCCTTGTTTTGCTTTTGTTGATGTTCATCTTATATCCTCCCTTCAAGACACCATCCATTCCGTTCAACTGCTCTTCCAAGTCCTTTGCTGTCTCTGACAGAATTACAATGTCATCGGCGAACCTCAAAGTTTTTATTTCTTCTCCATGGATTTTAATACCTACTCCGAATTTTTCTTTTGTTTCATTTACTGCTAGATCAATATACAGATTGAATAACATCGGGGAGAGGCTACAACCCTGTCTTACTCCCTTCCCAACCACTGCTTCCCTTTCATGTCCCTCGACTCTTATAACTGCCATCTGGTTTCTGTACAAATTGTAAATAGCCTTTCGCTCCCTGTATTTTACCCCTGCCACCTTTAGAATTTGAAAGAGAGTATTCCAGTCAACATTGTCAAAAGCTTTCTCTAAGTCTACAAATGCTAGAAACGTAGGTTTGCCTTTCCTTAATCTTTCGTCTAAGATAAGTCATAAGGTCAGTATTGCCTCACGTGTTCCAGTATTTCTACGGAATCCAAACTGATCTTCCCCGAGGTCGGCTTCTACTAGTTTTTCCATTCGTCCAACAAAGGATAAAAAACATTTATATGCCTACGTGCTGGCCATATCCAGATTTTTTCTGTATAAATGACAAATTATTTCTGTTGAAAATTTCTCCTGTGCTATAGACGGAGTTGTTATGGAAAAAAGTCTTTAATCAACATTTAAAAATATTTCTTCCATCTGTTAGACTTTTCTTTCAATGGATAAATTTGTTGGATATTTCACCCTTTTCTGTGCAATTTTTAGATTCGTTAAAGAGTACTGCAGATCATTTCTCCTTGTAATATTTTACTCGAGGATATGTCCGTTACTCTCAAACTAAGACGGATTGTAGATAAAAAATTTCTTAGGAGAATAGATGTGTGTGGCTGTTAATATATACCTATTTGCTTAAAGAGATATCTGCAAGATGTACGTTTGTGTACCTCGCATTTAATTCTGATCACCCTATTTTGTGGAATGAATAATTTTTGTCTACGATTGGTCCCATATGACAACAGCGAATGAAAATACGCAAAATATGTAATATTATTAACATCTTTATCCTCAAAGCTGACTATTATTCTTAGGGCATTCGAACCTAAATGCTTTAGCAGGTCTACTATGCGGTTTTTTCATTTTAAGTTTTCATCAGCATGTCCACCTAAGAATTTGATATTTTCTGCATTGTTTATTTCTCGTTGCTGTGCTGGATAAATATGAGATGTAACGTTAGCCAATACTTGGGATAAAAAACTGCGACACATAATGCACCGAGTGGTAGTCGTCACACAAACAGTCTTTTCCTTCAGGCCGAAACATTTTTTACGTATCAGACTTCGTTTTAGTTAGATTCAGTATTGTAACACATGCTCGTTCAAAGCAAAAGCTATTGACGACAAAAACAGTGCGATCTTTGCAGCCGGCTAACACAACCTGTTCCTTCTGCACTGGGGTTGTAAAAGCCACACAAATAACGCTCTGTCAGTGGGAACAGGCCGGTCTCAACCACTTCCATTTCTATTCTCTGCAGCCTCCTCCGCTCTTCCACACATTTGGTCTTAGCGGAATCTTTGCGAAATAAAAGTTGCTACAGTCGTACCACTACTCCATACTAAAGTTAGACCTGCAGACAATGAATTGACTAACAATGCTTAATGGTTCATGTGAGACGTGGAGTTCACAATACACCTGAATGAGATGGAAAATAAGAATCTTTCATTAATTTTGCCACTAAAATACTTCAGAAACGAAGTAGTAACTATTTTTCCAAGCCAACCCACAACACTGACAGAATTCATCAAGTGAAAGGCGCGTGAGGCAGTTAATTCTATTGTTTGCAGTTATACTGGGCATATTTGTAAGTCGTCGGATAGTTCACTACACTTTCCGGAATTAGTTTGCAACGGGTTGAGCTAGTAATTTACAATCATTCGTCCAAATACCTTTTATGATGTATTCCCAGCAAATAAGGTAACTTACAGTGAGATGAAAAAATGTCATGGGATAATGATATGCACATATACAGTTGGTGATAGCATCACCTATACAAGGTATAAAAGTGCAGTGCATTGGCGCAGCCGTCATTTGCACCCAAGTGATTCATATGAAAAGGTTTCCGACGTGTTTACGGCCGCACGACTGTTATTAACAGACTTTGAACGCGGAATGGCAGTTGGGGCAAGATTTATGGGACATTACGTATCGGATATCGTTAGGGAATTCAATATTCTGAGATGCATATGTCAAGCTTGTGCCGAAAATACCAAATTTCAGGCATTACTTATCACCACGGAAAAACGCGTTCACTTAACGACCGAGAGCAGAGGCGTTTGCGTAGAGTGGTAAGTAGTAACAGACAAGCAACACTGCGTGAAATAACCGCAGATATGAACGTGAAATGTATGGCGAACGTTTTCTTCGAGACAATGCGGCGAAATGTGGCGTTAATGGGCTACGGTAGCAGACGAGCAAGGCGAGTGCCTTTGCTAACAGCACGACATCAACTGCAGCGTCTCTCTTGGACTCGTGAACACATCTGTTAAACTCTAGGAGAGTGGAAAACCGTGGCCTGGCCAGGTGAGTCCCGCATCCAGTTGTTGAGAGCTAATGGTGACGTCTGAGTCTGGTCCAGATCCCACGATGCTATGGACGAAATTTATCAATATGGCACTGTAGAAGTCGGTGGTTACTCCATAACAGTGTGGGCCGAATTTACATGGAATGAACCAATTATTCACTGGAAGTGGTTATGTTGGGCTACTTGGAGACCATTTTTAGCTATTCATGCACTTCATGTTCCGAAACCACGATGGAGCTTTTATAGATGATAAGGCGCTATGTCACCTGGCAGCAATTGTTCACGATGAAGATTCTGGACATTTCGAGCGAATGGTTCCGCCACCAATTTCTCCCGAAATGACTCCCATGGGACATTTACGTGACGTAACCGAGAGGTCAGTTCTCGCACATAATTCTGCACCGGCTACAATTTCGCAGTAATGGACGGCTATCGAAGCAGAATGACTCAGTATTTCTGCAGGGGACTTCCAACGACTTGTTGAGTCCAGGCCACGCCGGGCTGCTGCACTACATCGGACAAGAGGTGGCCCGGCATGATTTTAGGAGGCATCTCATGAGTTAAGTCACCCCAGTGTATGTAAATACAGTTCTGAACCCACGCTGCAATTTTAAGATCAGTTAATACCATTTTCTTCTTGGAAGTCCTTGAAATTACAGGGGACATTTCTCAAGATGGTGACGCCCCCTTCGTTTATGTTGGTCGTCAGACCGTAGACATATTTGCTTTCGTGACTACCCCCCAACTAATGTACGAAGGCTAGGCTCTGAGAGCTGAATCAGCTAGTAAATCTACAAAACAGCAGCGGATACATCGCCTACGATGGTAGTGCCAAGAGTAGCGTGTGGGCGTGTCCTCCTTTGCCGGATCGCTTCGTTGAACCCTGCTGATATTCCTCCAGTCCCGTATCTCTCGCCCACCTACACTGGCGAGGCTCTGTCTGTAGTAACCTTCTGACTGCTTCTGTCACATTCTCGTGTCTCTTCCACCACTCACTGTCCCCACTAGAAGCGCTCTCATTGGTCGTCCTTTCCACTACATACAAGTATTTATATCTGTACTTCAGTTTCTCGAGTGGTTGAGAACACTGCAACAATTTAGTATTTAAATTATTTCTATAAAATACAACATTACGATCTTATTTAGTAATAACTATAACAGTGAAAGAGTTCATATAATAACAGTAAAGTTTCTATAATTTGAAGCCTTATATTAAATATTTTTTCTAATGCCCATAAAGCCCGAAGATGAGGTATCACCTCGAAGCATGTCGCTAAATAAATAATTTAGTAGTTAACAAATTTTGTAACTGGCATTTGTATCTGAAAATGTTTTCATTTTAAAGATTCTGTTTGAAATTGCCTCTCAGATTGTCTTCCTGTCTGATCTTAATGACGCTCACTCCATAACCTGTTGGTTTGCTGCTTAAAAGACTCTAAGGCACCCATTCATCTATGTAACATTCAGTATTATTGTACCATGTTTTATAAATCTCAAGAAAAAAATATTATGCCAAAATGTAGCAGAACTAGTACAGTACGATATTTTTGGCAGTAAAAGCCTATACAACCGTATATTTTAAAAGTTAAAGCTGGCCCATTCGTGGAAAACCAGTCAGAAACTTAATTCATTATTTTCTCTGTTGATAATTCTTTTCATGGGTTCACAACAATGTCTGCATCATCTGCAGATGGGACTAGTTGCGCCTTCTTATTCAAATAAAATGGTAAGACATTTGAAACGTCCCCTTAGAACAATTGTATACGAGACTGTGCTTAAACTGACACACAATATTTTTAGCGCAACGCAATCTGACTTTCAAAAATCCCAACAAAAGAATGGCCCTGACTAACATTAATCTATACCTTTCACAAATCACTTACCTCACAAAAATCTTCATTACTCGAACTACTGCAATACAGCGAGCGCCACTACTGCCAGCTAAATAAAAGATTCAAACTACGGAAGGCACTAACTACTGATAAGCATAGTTAGCAAATGAGAGATTTTAATAGAGAACAAACAATGTATTTACCTTAATAGTCATAATATATATAGCAGTTCATAATATCCAGTATAACAAATTTCAAAACTCCGCCATCTCTCTCCCCACATCCACCACTGCTGGCGGCTCACCTCCAACTGCGCAACGCTACGCGCTGTTCACATCCAGCTGCCGCTGCCCAACACTACAGTGGCAGACAACAATGCAAACAGACAACAGACTGCACACAGCACAGCCAGTGATTTTCATACAGAGCGCTACGAAACGTTGCCAATAAGAAAACATAAACAGCCTACTTACACATTAACATAAAGAACAGTAATGGTCCAACGATCGAGCCTTGTGGGACTCCACTTTAATGTTTTTCATGCAGATGATGCGTCCCCCTTTTTGTGCTACTTATGGTGACTTTTAGCCTTGTGTTTCTCAAATAAGATGCAGCATGACTCAGTATTTCTGCAGGGGACTTCCAACGACTTGTTGAGTCCAGGCCAGGTCGAGTTGTGTAGTGTAACGACGTATAGGTTTGTTCATAAATGACTTTCGTTTATCATATGACCATGTGCAGACTTCGTCACCTACGTCAGTTACAACCCACTTCAAAAATGATTTATATTCTTTTTTTAAATTGTCACAGAATGGTTCTTGAACGAAACTGTAAAACATCAGTTGAGTCGTAAGCAAAGAATTTCGTCACTTGGGCCAATTGGTTTTCGTAAACTTTTCGATTTAAACTTCGTTTGTTTTCTCCTCAGAACTTATATTGATACACGTTATCTTGATTGAATTGAAATTAGAACCACACATTAAATAAACTTTTTAGATTCGAAGTTGCGATGACCACAATAATCTTGTCCAATATACTATTAATCAATTCACATACTTCTTCATAAATAATTCCTCAGAACACGTGTTTCAACTTTAGTAGTATACACCGTTTTATTAACTTTCTATATACAGACGTTCTGAACCTCAGGCTTAACAGATTCGGACTGACTTTTTCAATAAGATTAAGTTCTCTATGACGTCATTGTTATACAAAAAAGAGTATAAAACATTCTTTTTAATTTTTAGAAGCACGACGCAACAACTCGGTTCCAGGATCTTCTGTTGCTCCTCGGCTGTCGACCCGCGACGTATAGCGGCCAGCAATTTCCTCTCTGGTCGCGGCAACGAAGATGCTGTCTCCGTTCGTTGCGCCGCCCTCTCCGTACATGAAACACACAAAAAAATACAAAACTTTTAGATAATTCATATCTATTACAAATAATAAGAAAAATATATAAACAAACTAAATTACACTTATAGTCACCTGCAAACTGGGCTGACACTGGTGGATGGGTAACGCTTCAATTTCGCGTCCCACTACATACCCCACCCACAAGCTCAGTTTGTCAGGTTTTAACCGATAAATAAAACTTTTCAATATACAATATTTAACTGTTAATACATTTCCCTCACATTTTACTTACCCTAGAGCCCTTGCTCTTAGATAGATTTAATCTTTTTAATACGATATTGTCGCGACTATTTGTCATTTACCCTTAATTGTGCCATTGTGGTAATTCATAACCGAATATATGGAGATTATTCCTCTTCATTTAATATTTGCTAGTAAGTAACAATTTAGTTCGTTCCTTCACGTGGTTACATTAGGACAGAGCGTTCAAATTGCGATAAATTAGTTTCAGTTTTATTCATTTACTAGAGTTACTCTTTCCTAAAATGTACATTACTAATTAGTTTCTCACAATAACTAATAGTACTACTTACTTTACTTCATTCTTTTCCCTAATACCTTATTTATGCCTGAGGTCAAGAAGAAATCAAGCAAAACTTTCTTTAGCATCTCGGCACGGCTTTCTTTGCCTTCGGACACCTTGTTGGGTAATGGCAATTTATTTAGGAGAAACATGCGAGAGAGCCCCGTTTGGTGTGTTCTATATTAACACTATTACAAACCTCTATTAAAGGCACTCTGCTGTGTTCTCGTGAGCCCTATAGCTCTGGACGCCCATGGTCCCTAAAATTATTGACCATCCCCTTTGGTTCCTACTATCCGAGTAAACATAAAATATACAAAATTCCTCTTGACCTAATAACAAAATTTCTTCCATATAAATCCCCCTTTTGGTTATCTTCCTCTTTTTGAAGTACCAGTAGATTACTGTAGAACACTTGTTTAAGCTTTCTGTTATTTCTTTAAAATAACACGTAACTATCACGAAAACTTCACATGAATAAACTATGAACGCTCTTCCGTGTGTAACACATACTAAATATTAACTTATTTAGGAATGAAGGGTTTCATTTGATCAACACTATATAATCCTTTAATTACACCTGATGAAGGTTCCATAAGAAGTAACGCTTTGGGATGTACAATCTTATGTACAACATATGGCCCTTCAAAGATAAAGGAGAATTTTCTACATTCCTTACTGATCTTCGAACTTTTAGGATGCGATCGTACTAGCACAAGATCTCCTACCTGAAATGAGGGTTCTATAGCATGTTGATTATGAATTTTAATTCTCCGTTCGGCATTTTTAATAATCTGTTCGCAAACTTTTTCGTCTGGGATGCATTGTTGGATCTCATTTGCTGGTGGCCAAGGTAGAGCAGCTAGTAAAGGCTCACCTATAATTCGTTTGCCTAAAATTTCTATAGGTGATAATCCCGTCGTTAGATGAGGTAATTCATTTAATATCTTTTCGAATTCAGGCATTAGCTTGGCCCACCGAGTATGTTTATGTGCACAATAAGTTCTACATAATCGTCCTAATTCTTTCATGACTCTTTCTACTAAATTACTTTGAGGGTGATATTTCGAAATTAAGATATGTTTGATCCCATATTGTTTTATCATATCTTGAAACTTTTGGCTAATAAAGGCACTACCGTTGTCAGACATAAGTCGTTTAGGAATGCCCCAGTTAACAAAGTAATTTCGGGTGAGGCAACGTATAACGCTTGCTGTATTCGCTCGTTTCAAAGTATATAGCTTCACATGTTTGGACCAACATTCCATTACAACAAACACATAAGTTAATCCTCCTGAACTACGAGGCAGGGGGCCGAAAAAATCTAATGACAGTAGATCCCACAGACCTCGAGGAATTACAGCATATAATTTATAACGCTTAGATTTGTTATTAACTTTAACCTTTTGACAGGTTTCACAAGCCCTGATAATACTTCTCACAATACGGGACATATTTTTGAAATAATAATACTTCATTAGATGTTTAATACATTTATGAATTCCAAAATGCCCGTAACCTTCATGAATATAAGTAATTAACTCGTACACAACAGTTTTCGGAATGCAGATTTTCCAACTCTGGTGTTCCCTCTGTGCTTTCCAATATAACAAGTCGTTAAAATATAACCACACACCCCGGGTGTTAACTGTTTCGTCCCCATTATTAAGGTTTTGTATAAGGTCCCTATATTGATCGTCATGTCTTTGATTGCACTTAACAGCAGTTACTATCCGTTTAACCTTACGTTCGTTCTCCTTAGTTAAAAGGAAATAAACATGGTAATTTGTTCCTGGTTCTTCTGCAATATTAATATTCTCCATTCCTACGGGGAGTCTCGACAAAGCATCTGAAACTACATTCTGAGATCCTTTTATATACCTAATTTCGTACTGAAATTCTTGCAAGCATAATACCCAACGTAATAGTCTACGGTGAAGTAACCGACAATTGTTCAGAAAGATTAAAGCCTGATGATCAGTATATACAATTGTTTTTCTTCCCATTAATAATCCTCTAAATCGTTGAAAACCCCATACCACTGCGAGAGCTTCCTTCTCGGTTACAAAATAATTTCTTTCGTGTTTATTTAAAGTTCTACTAGCGAATCCAATAGGCCGATATAATCCCTTTTCATCGGTCAGATCACCTTGGAATATTACACAAGACGCACCATAATCAGAGGCATCCGTACACATACAAAAGTCCTGATTAAAATCTGGGTGGTATAACACTTTGGCTTCGGTCAACGCTCCTTTTATCTTATTAAAAACTTCCTCTTCCTCTTGTCCCCAGAGCCATACTGACTTTTCTTTCAATAAATCTAGTAATTTAGGATTAACAATGTCATGCCCTGGAAGAAATCTTCTCAGGAATCCTACCATTCCTAAGAATGATTTCAATTGTTTCCGATTTCTAGGACTCGGGCATCGAGCAATAGCTTCAATACGTGCTGGGTCTGGCCTAATACCTTTACTGTCCACTATATGCCCCAAAAATCTCACTTCCTCCTTTCCGAAGTAAGACTTAGATAATTTTAAAGTAATTCCTCTGTCAATTAAACGGTCAAACAATTCCCGTAATATCGTTACGTGTTCTTCCCACGTTTTAGTGGCTACCAAAATATCATCTACATATAAAATAATCTTTTGTAACAATTGCTGACCCAAAGCAGAATCTAATGCCCTAATGAAAGTTGACACTGATATATTAAGTCCAAAAGGTAAAACTTGGAACTGATATGATCTGCCTTCAAAAAGAAAAGCCGTATATTGCCGTGAATCCGGGTGTAATATTACTTGATGGTAGCCAGCAGTTAAATCCATTGTACTCATATAACGTGAACCAGCAATCTTAAGAAGTACGTCCTCCATAGGAATAGGTCTGTCTCTTTCCATCTCTATAATTTTATTTAACTCACGGGCATCCAGAACTAGTCGTACCCCACCAGTAGCTTTCTTAACTACCCACAAAGGACTGTTAAAAGCGCTACATGATCGTTCGATAATGTTTTGTTCTAGCATCTTACTTATTTCTCTACTAGCCGGTTCTTTAAATTGTACTGGAATAGGATAAGGTTTCTTAAAGAATGGTTTTTGATCTTTAATCTTAAGTTTACAGACGTAATCTTTAATTCTCCCCGGTTCATCTGAGAAGACGGCTCTAAATTCTAACAACAAAGATTCCAACTCTTCCTTTTCTTGTTCGGATAGATAATTCGTAGAATAACATTTTTCTTTCACTGCGGTTTCGATACTGCTACTAGCCTGACCTTGGTATACTTCATATTCAAGATCACTAAAATCTGTTAATAGGCTCATGGTCTGTGCGTACTTAATCTGTAAGGATTCGTAGCAATTTTCCGGTACTTGATTATCAGAAAACCTCACTTTAAAAGCACATGCCTCCTTACGGATGGTTAAGGAAGAGTCTTTAAAATCTAATATAGCTTTATATTTACACAGCCAATCTATACCTAAAATTAGGGCCACATTTAAGTTGGCTACGACAAGTACAGAGTGAGCAATTAATTGTTTAGCAATCTCAAAAGTTAAATAAACTTCCTCAGTAATATTTTGACTTCTTTTACCAGTAACTCCTATAATTTTCACCCCAGTTACAGGTAAGGTTGGGAAATTCCAATATTTTCTTTTAAGCTGGAATAATTCTTTCGATAAAATACTTACTTCGCTACCCGAATCAATTATAATATTTATTTCGGTTTCTTTAATATAACCTTTAATAACGGGTTTATAAGTTATATTCTCCCTTATCAGATTGTCTTCCTGAAGCAAATCTTGTTGCCAGTCACCGTTCTTTTGGCAGCTTAATGCTAAATTGCAATTGGGTCTTGTATAATCTTGACTAACAGTTCCCTTTAGTTGACCCGTACTAAAGGACTTTACTAGTTTTCCGAACTTTCTATGATAACGTCACCTACCACTTGACCTTCATTAATTACTTGAGGATGATTTATTTCATGATCGTTATTGTGTAATTTCCGCATTTTCGAGTTATTGCCACGATTTTGTTGGCTCTCTTTATCTTTAGATTGACGCTTTATATAACAAAACCGGCTATGATTGTTGTTATTAGCTTTTCGTTGTTCTGAATTATTATTATTATTTCGAGGATTGTCATTTCTACCAAATCTAAACTTCTCGTCTTCCCTTTCTCTATTAAGTATATCTAGCTGCTCTAAATATCCTAACAATTCGCACGGCTGTGACCATTCTTTTTCTATCATTCTTTCCTTTACATAATACTGTAACCTACTAATTAGGACTCGTATTAAATGACTTTCAATAATTGGTTCTTCAATTAATTTAGCACGGTTTAAATGCCATTCAAAATAATTCCTATAACCTCCCCACCGCTTAGAATATGGAGGAGGGTCTAACAACTCTAAAGTTAAGTGTTGTTGTTTTCCTCTTGACCAATAATGTTGTTTAAACTGCTTAACAAAATCATCCCAGTCCCTAAATTCAGTTCTATGCAGTACTGCCCACTCCGCAGCTTCTGCTTCTAAATGTCCTATTACAAATTGAATCCGTTTTTCGTTACTCCATTTAGGAGATAATGCAGTTTCAAAAGCTTTTATAAAGATTATAGGGTGAAGTTCGCCTCCTGGTTTGAATACAGGAAATCGACTTGCTACATTTGAATTTGTCGTTATATCATCCAGACATTCTGCGAGAGAAATAGTCGGATTTTGTTTAGATTGCGGAGACGGAGTTGCATCGGATTGGCTTGCCGTGATTTCTTTATTCATATTGTTGTCGTCCGAGCTAGCAAATTCGATGCGACTGTTGTCTCTGATTATATTATTACCTCTGCTATCTGAAATGTTTTCGTTATTATCTAATTCCGATAACCGTTTAGTAATTTCCTGTATTCGCATTTCTGTATTGGAAACGCGATTAGCTAATATCGATTCTTCACTGTGTTCACGATGTGAACGCTCTGTACCTTCATGAATGTTATTATCTTTGGCAGTCTCAAGGTTACTGCATATTTCAGTAATTAAAAATTTCATGTTTTCGATTTCGGTATGGTCCTTTTCTACTTGATGAGTTAATGTCTCTAATTCTACATTATCTATTGAAGAAATCTCTACAGGTTTGGTAGAGACCTCTTTAATAGATTCCAATAATTCTCTACGAACAGTTTCCGTTTGCATAGAAAATTCATCTCGTAACATATCGTTATTTTTCTGTATTTCATTTACAACTAAGATATTGACACTATCTAGTCTCTCGGTTAAGTCAGTAATATCGTTTAGCATGCGAGCTTTTTCCTCGCGCGATTCCTGGATATGTTCTTCTAACCTTTTACAATTATCAGCAATCTTATTACTAAGTCCTGCTAATTTTTCCTGCATTTCTACTTTAGAAGACTCTATTTTATCACTTAATCTAGCAGTAGATTCTTCATTAGACTGTTTTAGTTCCTGTTTTAGTTCCTCTTTTAATCTAGCCATAGACTCTTCGTTAGACTGTTTTAATCTAGCCATGGATTCTTCGTTAGACTGTTTTAGTTCAGCTTTTAATCTAGCAGTAGATTCTTCGTTAGACTGTTTTAATCTAGCCATAGATTCTTCGTTAGACTGTTTTAATCTAGCCATGGATTCTTCGTTAGACTGTTTTAGTTCAGCTTTTAATCTAGCAGTAGATTCCTCGTTAGACTGTTTTAATCTAGCCATAGATTCTTCGTTAGACTGTTTTAGTTCAGCTAAAAAATCCCCGTTAGACTGTTTCAATTTAGCGATCGCCCTAAAAAGGGATCTCATGCTCCTATCGGACATAGACTGCTCTTCGTCTGACATTTCACTTCCCGACATCATTGTAAGATATTAACTAGTTACACACGCAGACTCGTAATTAACAATCCTGTAAAAGCACACTCCCTATGTACAACACTGCACTTCCAACTTGAAACAAACTCACCGACACTAATATTGTAATTTGTAGTTCTCGATGATCAATATGCTGCAGAAGTAACAGCCGTCGATGAAGCCGCTGAGATGCTGCGACCCCGCTTCCGCAACCGGCAGGACGCTGAGTCGAACACCGGAGACGTTACTGGCTGCAACCACGCCCGGCACCGCCGTAGACAGGCGAAGCCCTCAGCAACACCTCTAATACCAGCCGGAGGAACGCCCCGCAGCTGACGTACTGGGCCTGTTAGTTTAGGGAGAAAAAGGGTTGTCGGGGTTTGCAGCGTTCAGCTGCTGCCCAACAGATGCGCCTTCTCGTGGAACAACTGCGTGACCGTACTGCTTGGCTGCGCTCCGTCAGATGCCCACACCCGCGAAGTCGCCGCTAGCTGGTGAAGGCTCCACGAGAACTCGCGTTGACTTCCGAAGGACTCTTGATGCTTTGTTTCGTACCTGTGTGCCTTAGTTGCACACAAGTCCTGTCACGGTCGCCACGGTGTAGTGTAACGACGTATAGGTTTGTTCATAAATGACTTTCGTTTATCATATGACCATGTGCAGACTTCGTCACCTACGTCAGTTACAACCCACTTCAAAAATGATTTATATTCTTTTTTTAAATTGTCACAGAATGGTTCTTGAACGAAACTGTAAAACATCAGTTGAGTCGTAAGCAAAGAATTTCGTCACTTGGGCCAATTGGTTTTCGTAAACTTTTCGATTTAAACTTCGTTTGTTTTCTCCTCAGAACTTATATTGATACACGTTATCTTGATTGAATTGAAATTAGAACCACACATTAAATAAACTTTTTAGATTCGAAGTTGCGATGACCACAATAATCTTGTCCAATATACTATTAATCAATTCACATACTTCTTCATAAATAATTCCTCAGAACACGTGTTTCAACTTTAGTAGTATACACCGTTTTATTAACTTTCTATATACAGACGTTCTGAACCTCAGGCTTAACAGATTCGGACTGACTTTTTCAATAAGATTAAGTTCTCTATGACGTCATTGTTATACAAAAAAGAGTATAAAACATTCTTTTTAATTTTTAGAAGCACGACGCAACAACTCGGTTCCAGGATCTTCTGTTGCTCCTCGGCTGTCGACCCGCGACGTATAGCGGCCAGCAATTTCCTCTCTGGTCGCGGCAACGAAGATGCTGTCTCCGTTCGTTGCGCCGCCCTCTCCGTACATGAAACACACAAAAAAATACAAAACTTTTAGATAATTCATATCTATTACAAATAATAAGAAAAATATATAAACAAACTAAATTACACTTATAGTCACCTGCAAACTGGGCTGACACTGGTGGATGGGTAACGCTTCAATTTCGCGTCCCACTACAGTTGCTGCAGCATGCCGGACAAGAGGTGGTCTGGCTACACATTCTATAAAAGCTTAATTTCTCTAATACAATATTGTGACTGACACAACCAAACGCCTTCCATAATTCACAAAAGACTTCAACTTGTGACACTTTATTACAAGCTCAGTAAATTTATAAATGATGTCTGTGGAATCACTTACCTCAGAGTTTTTTTAAACTAAGTGATTTATATTTAAAATAATTTATTGCTAACTATAACTATCTTTGCATTTAAGTCAGATACAGCTTGTAATCACTAAGTCAAAACTACCTCGCTAAAAGCTCGCATGCAGATCACTCTTTACTGAAATAATTTTACTTGTATTTTCAGTCGTGTCGGTTTTCGGTGTGAACTATAATACATCCTACATGCACGGCAATAACCGTCGACTACATACTTAAAATCACTTGTCAAGGTACATACATTGCTAAAGTACTATCCGGCAGCTAAATTTGAGAACACATTAGCACACAGTGCTACAGTAACATCAGCCACGTGACAGGTTGACCCTCTCTGCCCTGAAAGCCAATAGTCCCGGCAGGGAGACGATAATTATCGGCCTCATCAATCACAGGAAGAGTGCTAGGCTCCACAGAGAGCACCAGCCTAGCCGGCATCACTGGCTGTCTCCTCGCTCTTATCATCGGCGTATGTGTCGCTGTTGGAGAGGAAGGGTGCGTCCATCTTGTTAATCTTTCAGCAGAAGCTCTTCTGCTGATTTTTTGTACGGAATGTGATTTAGTGGACAAATGCCTGTCCTGCGCTAATCTATACAAGCCAGTGCATTGATGTAAAAGGCTGACGGTTCTAATTTCGGTGCCAGAGGATCACTACTAGAGCTCTATCACAACAGAGGAAAGAAGTGCTGATCTTCTATTCGTGGAAATGTACTGCATTATATTTCCAAACATCTTTACAATGTCGTATGTATGGGCTGGATGTGACACTCTTGATGCTGATTCATCCGTTGGATGAAGACGTCAGATATGGTGGCCCCATGGGGTAGTTAACCAGCTGTAGTCTGACACTAGGTTCCATATAAACATTATTTCCGTAAGAAATAGTAGGCGAAAGAAGATGGAAATACGTAGCGTGTTTTGTGCGGCTGATCCCGGCGGAGGTTCGAGTCCTCCCTCGGGGATGGGTGTGTGTGTTTGTTCTTAGGATAATTTAAGTTATGCAGTGTTTAAGCTTAGGGACTGATGACCTTAGCAGTTAAGTCCCATAAGATTTCACACACATTTGAACATTTGAACATAGCGTGTTTAAGTAGGAATAGTAAATATTTTAGAAGGTACTACTGTGGACTCACTCGAATAAAACAATTTCTTTGGCTACAGAGAGAATGGAAAACCAACAACGAAATGCTCTGATTAAAAACGGTGCAAGAGAAGGATGTAGTCAATCGGCCCTAGTGTTCAATCTGTACTTTGAAGAAGCAATGACAAAAATGAAAAAAGGGGCAAGAATGGAACTGAAAATCAAAGTGGAATGATTTCAACGGTAAGCTTCGCTGACGAAATTGCTACCCTCAGTGAAAGTGAAGAAGAATTGCACATCTGTTGAACGGAATGAAAGTTTAACGAGCACACATGGAGAGAGTACAGTTTGTACAGAGTACAGACCGTGTATGGACTGACAGTAAATCGAAGAATGGAGGAAATAATGAGAAGTGGCAGAAGTGAGCACGACGGGAAACTTAACATCATAGTTGGTGAAGTTAAGGAATTCTGCTAGATAAGCAGTGAAATAACACATGACGGACGGAGCACGGAGGACATACGGAACAGACCAGCACTGACAAAAAGGGCATTCCCAGCCAAGAAAAGTCTACTAGTATCAAACATACGGCTTAATTTGAGGAAGAAATTTCTGAGAATGTACGTTTCGAATGTAGTATTCTACAGTGGTGAAACATGGATTGTTGGATACTCGGATAGAAGAGGATCGAAACACCTGAGATGTGAAGAGTGTTAAGAATCTGATGGTCTCTTAGTGTAAGAAATGAGGGAACTGTCGGCAGAATCGGCAGGGAAAGGGATATAAGGAGTACACTGACAACAAGAAGGGACCGGATGATAGGACATCTGTGAAGACATCGGGGAATAACTTCCATGGTACTAGAGGGAGCTGTAGGGGATAAATCTGTAGAGTAAGACAGACAATGGAATACATCTAGCATATATGGAGCACGTAGGTTGCATGCGGTACTCTGACATGGCATAAGCGAAAAATTCGTGGCGGTCCTTATCAAACCAGTCAGAAGACCAACTACGCAAAAAAAAAGATAAAATGGTAAACTGGCACTCAATAGTCTATTAAGTACACTGCGGAACACTGTGCTTCCCGCTTCGTCTCTTGTGTTTACTTTGTCCTTGTAGCCTTCGCGTTTCGACCATCGCAAAAGGGCAAAAATCTAAAGGAGTAAAGACCGCGGACAACGGTAGCCAAGAAACGAGACCATTTGTGGTGATTCGGATTCCAAGGAATGTTAGGTTTAGATAACGTATCATTTGACGATTAGAATATGCCGGGCATCGTCATGATTGAAGAGCGTACTCACCCTTGCAGCCAAAGAACTTCTTCCAATAATGCATGAAATCGATGTTCATGCATGATTGGAAGTTTAGATAACGGAGCACTGTGTGACGATGCAGTAACACAACAGGAACTATCAGCTGAGTGTCTGTCATACCACACCACACATTTACAAAGAAGCGGTCTTGACAGTTTGTCTCTAAAGAGACAGGTGACTTACGAATGTATTTGATACCATCGCGAGTGAAAGAGACTTCATCAGTAAACAATATTTAAGCATTACTTGCCAATTTACAATTAGGCAATGAGGAAATTCCAATTGTTTACCTTCGTCAACTTATCTAAGATGTTGAATCCGTTATAAATCATGAAGACAGAGGCATAATATTCTTATATGTGGAACACCGGTGTTGCTGTTGTGGTTTATCTCCCGAGAACTGGTTTGACGCGGCTTTCCATGCTAGTATATAGTGCCTAAGTCTTTTCATCTCTGCATAATTATCGCAATTTACACTCATTTGAAGCTGTTTCATGTATTCAAGTCTTGGTCTTCCCCTATATTACCAACCCATAGTTCCTCCCATCACCGAATTGAAAATTCGTTTATGTTTAAGGATGTTTCCTACCAACCGATCCGAGTGGAAATTCTTCGTGTGCCTTTTGAAAGACTACTTGCTACCATGTAAGTAACAGATTGTTCTTTCACGTTAATGTGACGACCTGTCAGAAGCCGAATAAGCACATAATGCAGCACTAACCGCTGCAAGACGTGCAGGAAGAGAGTCAGTAAGGTTTTGGAAGATATCGTCAGGCATGTAGAGTCATACCGGCACCAGCGCTGCGGCCAGCTACGCTATGTTTCTCGGTTGAGGATCAATGGCGCGAACAACCCAATAGAGATGATCCCACGTTGTCCGGCATGTTGCATTGTATTGCTGGTAAATGTCATCGTGCTGGAGGAAAAAACGAACTGCATAGAGACATGATCCCCAAGGTTAGATGCATGCTTGTGTCGATCCATTGTGGCTTCTAGAATGACACGATCACTCATACAACTCCAAGAAAACATGCCCTAGTTCATAAAGCAACCCTCCTCCGACCTGGACTCTTCCGACGATTGTTGTAGGGGGTTTGCTTTCGAACGTTTCTCGCCTTACACGCCACCTGTCGACACTCCAGCTGTATCTTCATGCTCCCACCCCCGTCCACTCCAGCTGCGGTACTGACCCCCAAATTCTACCCTTAGTCGCCGATGAACGGCAGTGAGGATGGGTGCATGAACCAAGCGGCAGCTACGGAGGCCCATACGTAGGAACGTTCGCCGTCAAACATTACGGGCAGGCCCTTGGTTCATCTAGACGATCATTTGCTCAATACTTCCACGTCTATTCGCCCTCACACATCTCCGTAGCCACCGTTCTACGGACCTCGGTGCACCACAATTGCCTCGGCACCGGTTTTGGATAGGGGCATTTTGCCATGCATGGTGTTTTTTTAACCACAGTAGCATGCTAACAGGTCACTGACTTACCCGGTTACTCTCCTGGCCCAAAAGCCAGTGGGTATCAGACAAATCTCTCCATTTCCGTACTATGAGAATGACTGCAGTGTTTTTCATGTTTCCACCTCCGTCCACGACACGCTTTATATACCCCCCCCCCCCGCAAAAAAAAAAAAAAAATAAAATAAAACTGCCTCTTGCCGTCTGTGAGTGGTTCTTGCAAGTTACGTCGAACCTAGGCGGTGGTCACGTTAATGTGACTAGACCGTGTACTATCCACTTCATCCACACTCTGTTAATTTCCACATCAAGTCTGCTGGGCCTTGCGATTGTCTCACGCAGTTAAATGAAAATAAATTGAACGTTCCCGTGTGTGTGTGTGTATGTGTGTGTGTGTGTGTGTGTGTGTGTGTGTGTGTGTGTGTGTGTATGTGTGTGTGTGTGTGTGTGTGTGTATTGTGTATTCAAGCGCCGGCCGGTGTGGCCGAGCAGTTCTAGGCGCTTCAGTCTGGAACCACGCGATCGCTATGGTCGCAGGTTCGAATCCTGCCTCGGGCATGTATGTGTGTGATGTCCTTAGGTTTAGTTAGGTTTAAGCAGTTCTAAGTTTTCTAAGTTCTAGGGGACTGATGGCCTCAGATGTTAAGTCCCATAGTGCTCAGAGCCATTTGAACCATTTTCGTACTAAACCGGGGACCTAGAAACGACGGAGAAGCTTCGTCCCGCCGTGATTCACAACCGGTCACAGCAGTCCACCCGCCCCACCACCACCCCACACCGAATCAAGGGTTCTTGTGCGGTTCGGCCCCCAGTGGACACCCCCCCCCCCCCTCCGGGAACGTCTCACACCAGACGAGTATAAACCCAAATGATTACATGGTAGAGTAATTATGGTGTACGCGTACGTGGAGACAGTTTTTGCGCAGCAATCGCGCTTTAAAAACCATCTACAGACTGGCCGGCACACGAGACCTCGACAGTAACCGGCTGGGCGGATTCGTGCCAGGGACCGACACACCTCCCGGCTCGGGAAGCAGCACGTTAGACCGCGCGGCCAGCCGGGCGGGCAACGTTCTTGAATGTGACACTCTATGGTTAGCAAATCGTTTGACTTATTCCCTTCAAGCAGGAGGAGCGTATCCATTACAAAATTTGTACACGAATACCTTTTTCAGCTTTCTCAGTCTATGTAAATACGAGTTGCATGCTTGAACGATACATTAGACGTGGTCATCAAATCATTATCATAACCGAAGGTGAAAAGCAAAATTATGTGAACTCAAACACAAATTCACAAGTTGAAATTTGGTAAATAAAATTGTAATCGACAATCAACCCCTAATTGCAGTGCTGACAGTGCTAACAGGTGAAATGAAGACTTAAATCATTGAGCAGCTTTACCTACGTACGTAATAAAAACTGGAAGCATGGTATATGGATTGTAAGCCGTTCTGACAACGACTCTCATTATTGACTCCACAGAATATCGCTGCAAGCTATATGGTAGCTCAAGATTCTCTGCGGCCTAGGAGGAAGTTAAGGCAGCTTCAAGTGTGGTACACTGCGCTGCCGGGCAGGCAGCCGGTGTACGGCAGCGATGGAGATGCGACCAGCGAAGCCGCGGTAGAATGGTCGTGAGCAGGCACCAAGTCACAGATGACTGGTTCAGCCCGCTCGCTCGCTCTTCCGCTGCTGCCCATGGAGGTCGGTGTGCTGGTGCAAGCTACGAACTTCACATTCTGATGGGGCTAGGTGTGTGTGTGACTGTGACACGCTAGGGTGACTGTTCTCTGTGCTTGCAATTGGATAAATAGCGTCCTAGTCGAGTTTATTTGCCACTCTGCAGTGCTCAACAGTTATTTCTATTCCTGATATAGGCTATTTAGTGTGTTTTGTCGTTACTGCTGTCGGCTACCAACTACATCTACATCTACACAGATATTTCGCAAGCCACCATGCGGTGTGTGGTGGATTGTACCCTGTACCATTACATGACATTTCCATTCTTCTTCCACTCGCAAGAAGAGCGAGGGAAAAACGACTCCCTGTATGCCTCCTCACGGGCGCTGGTTTCTGTATCTTCGCTGTCCTTCCATGCAATGTATCTTCCTAGCAGTTGAATCATTCGGCAGTCAGCTTCAAATGCCAGTACTCTAAATTTTCTCAGCAGTGTTTCTAGAAAAGAACTTCGCGTTTCCTCCAGGGATTCCCATTTGAATTCCCATAGCATATTTATAACACGTGTTGTTCGAGGAAGCAAACTAGTGTGGCTGGTTCGTTAAATTCCAGCCGAAAGGCGTCTGGGCGACCCTATTACACAGACATGTACACTGACGGAAGACACCAAGAAGGAGCTGTGCGACACAAACGAAAGTTGGTGGGCTTGCTTCTAAATTTTCTCAGCAGTGTTTCTCGAAAAGAACTTCGCCTTTCCTCGAGGGATTCCCATTTGAATTCCCATAGCATATCCATAACACGTGTTGTGCGAGGAAAAAAACTAGTGTGGCTGGTTCGTTAAATTCCAGCCGAAAGGCGTCTGGGCGACCCTATTACACAGACATGTACACTGACGGAAGACACCAAGAAGGAGCTGTGCGACACAAACGAAAGTTGGTAGGCTTGCTTCTAAATTTTCTCAGCAGTGTTTCTCGAAAAGAACTTCGCCTTTCCTCGAGGGATTCCCATTTGAATTCCCATAGCATATCCATAACACGTGTTGTTCGAGGAAGCAAACTAGTGTGGCTGGTTCGTTAAATTCCAGCCGAAAGGCGTCTGGGCGACCCTATTACACAGACATGTACACTGACGGAAGACACCAAGAAGGAGCTGTGCGACACAAACGAAAGTTGGTAGGCTTGCTTCTAAATTTTCTCAGCAGTGTTTCTCGAAAAGAACTTCGCCTTTCCTCGAGGGATTCCCATTTGAATTCCCATATCATATCCATAACACGTGTTGTTCGAGGAAACAAACTAGTGTGGCTGGTTCGTTAAATTCCAGCCGAAAGGCGTCTGGGCGACCCTATTACACAGACATGTACGCTGACGGAATACACCAAGAAGGAGCTGTGCGACACAAACGAAAGTTGGTAGGCTTGCTTCTAAATTTTCTCAGCAGTGTTTCTCGAAAAGAACTTCGCCTTTCCTCGAGGGATTCCCATTTGAATTCCCATAGCATATCCATAAAACGTGTTGTTCGAGGAAGCAAACTAGTGTGACTGGTTCGTTAAATTCCAGCCGAAAGGCGTCTGGGTGACCCTATTACACAGACATGTACAGTGACGGAAGACACCAAGAAGGAGCTGTGCGACACAAACGAAAGTTGGTAGGCTTGCTTCTAAATTTTCTCAGCAGTGTTTCTCGAAAAGAACTTCGCCTTTCCTCGAGGGATTCCCATTTGAATTCCCATATCATATCCATAACACGTGTTGTTCGAGGAAACAAACTAGTGTGGCTGGTTCGTTAAATTCCAGCCGAAAGGCGTCTGGGCGACCCTATTACACAGACATGTACGCTGACGGAATACACCAAGAAGGAGCTGTGCGACACAAACGAAAGTTGGTAGGCTTGCTTCTAAATTTTCTCAGCAGTGTTTCTCGAAAAGAACTTCGCCTTTCCTCGAGGGATTCCCATTTGAATTCCCATAGCATATCCATAAAACGTGTTGTTCGAGGAAGCAAACTAGTGTGACTGGTTCGTTAAATTCCAGCCGAAAGGCGTCTGGGTGACCCTATTACACAGACATGTACAGTGACGGAAGACACCAAGAAGGAGCTGTGCGACACAAACGAAAGTTGGTGGGCTTGCTTCTAAATCGACAGGATGATGTCTATTCAAATTGCGCGCCAGTCGCAAAAGAGTGGCGCTACTAGGGCTACTGTGAGCACGTAGATCAGGTTTGCTTTAAATACACGCTGTAACGGTAGTGAGCGCTGGCTATCTTTGAGACTGGAAGTGTTGAGCTGATGTTACTCATGAATATGTTTAAGACGTCAAAGGCGCTATTATCAATACTTCACTGAGTTCGAACGCGATCGCGTAACAGGGCTACGAAAAGCTGGATGTTCCTTCTGCGATATTGCAGTAGCACTTGCAAAGTACGAAGCCATTGTACATGACTGCTGTCAGTGGTTTGCATGGTTTCACGGTAATGCCTGTATCATCTGAAAATGGGATGAATTATTCCGCCTCAGTCAAATATAAAGGCGGATCATTAACACAAAGCAACTACAGACTCGTCCAACGATCGAATCCTGTGTAATGTACGGTTGCAAGTAGACCGGTCTCCGGACAGCCACGTGGCACTACCGAGAGTGTTCTAGCAGTAGTGGACACCAGAAGATCCTGAGGAAGATCTTAGCAGAGAGGTCGAAACGTCGATCATTCTAGAAGAACCGTGACGTAGCCTAATAACCCTGAAGATTTTAACTTCAGTGTTCGCCGTGTGGCTCTGGTGCATCATTCTGCATCCGCAGCACCAATTTCAGCAGCTGCTGGCATCATAGAGTGAAACAAGAAACTGTTACAAACCTGTTACTTTATTTAATTGTAAAAATACAGCAACCAGCCACTTTTTAATGCGTTTTATTTATGCCAATATGCATTTCGGGTTTGCACCCATCTTCAGCTGGCAAATTACATGGATCTTCAGTTTCTACAGTGGTACAATCTCGACAGCAGTTTGGATGCTGCAGCAGGCCTGTGCAAAAGCAACGATTCCAATCATTTACTTCAATTTCGCGAGTTTAAAGTTACGCACTATTAGTTGTTCATTTTACTTACCTTCTCCTCTCCTTGTTTTTTCTTGGCTTTTCTTCTTTCTTGCAACAACACAAACACTTTTTATCACGTATTTTACACAGGCGCACTGCGTTATCCGCCATGTTGTCGACTGACAGTTTTTGTTTACATACAAACGGTTTATCTATGGACAGAGCTATATTTTTCGAAAGTTTTGAGGTTATAAGATAAGCTACTGTTTTCTAAACATTGACTTGGGTGACAGAAGTATTCTAAGTACAAAGTATACAATTTTTTTTTGTAGTATTGAAGATAATAAACTAACATAACACATTTATACAACGCAGTAATTCATACATTTACAATATAACAAAGATAGAATTAAGATTTTTATGTTTTATACTATTACATGCATTTGTTAGGTTTATATTAGATTATGTTATTTCTTGATTGTGGTTAGTGAGTGGTTTGATAAGTAGAGTGTGGAAGTTTTTCAGAAATATTCGGTTTGGTAGCTCTGTTTGGTCGTTAAGTATGTCAGAAAGGGATGCATGTTTATGTGAATAAATTTCGATTTCTTCTAGGAGGTTCATTCTTTTTCCTTTGTTGGCTAGGTGGAGAACTTGTAGGTTATGGGATATGTCTGTTACTTGATGTTCTTCTTCTGCTACATGTTGGGCGAATGTGGATTTATTTACTTTAAGACAGACTAGAGACAGACGCCCTGCAACGTGCATTCCTCCGACCAGAAACCACCGCCATTTGCGACTTCAGCGCTATCAAGCGAGAACTCATTGGAGAGAAAGCTGGTTCTCCATCGGTGCCAGTTATGGCCGTTTGTTAGTTGGAAGGAGTGCACTTTTTCTTTTTTTTTTGCCTTTTGTTCGTTGTTGATCGTTGTGTTTTGGTCGTTGCGGACGTCACATGACACCCGTTCAAGTTCGGTTTGTTGATCCTTCCACTCCGTTTTTTATTACAGACGCCAATCAGCTCTCCGACCGAACACGCAGAGCTACCGTACCGATTGTACTTGAGGGCCTACAGTTAACCTTTCTGCCCGCTAGACCGCCATTTGCGACTTCAGCGCTATCAAGCGAGAACTCATTGGAGAGAAAGCTGGTTCTCCATCGGTGCCAGTTATGGCCGTTTGTTAGTTGGAAGGAGTGCACTTTTTCTTTTTTTTTTTGCCTTTTGTTCGTTGTTGATCGTTGTGTTTTGGTCGTTGCGGACGTCACGTGACACCCGTTCAAGTTCGGTTTGTTGATCCTTCCACTCAGTTTTTTTTTACAGAGGCCAATCAGCTCTCCGACCGAACACGCAGAGCTACCGTGCCGGTTGTACTTGAGGGCCTACAGTTAACCTTTCTGCCCGCTATACACTCTGGATCTACATCCGGAATTATGGTTTGGGGTGCGGTCTCGTATGACAGTAGGAGCACTCTAGTGGCTATCCCGCGCACCTTGACAGCGAATTTTTACGTCAGTCTGGTCATTTGATCGGTTGTGTTGCCATTCGTGAACTGCATTCCAGTGTGTGGTTTCCAGCAGGATAACGCTCGCCGACGTAACTCTGTTATAACCCAACATGCTCTCCAGAGAGTCCAAATGCTGAATTGGCCTGCTCGATCACCAGATCTGTATGCAACCGAGCTCGTATGCAACGTCATCGGATGACAGCTCCAGCGTCATTCACAAGCAGCATTAACCGTCCTTTACTGACCGACCGAGTGCAACAGGCATGGAACTCCATCCCACTAATTGACATCTAGCATCTGTACAACACAATGTATTCACGTTTGCATTCAACATTCTAGCTGTTACACTAGTTATTTATGTACCAGCATTTCACATTTGCAATTGTTTATCTCACACGTCCATGAACCTCTGATCTTGCATGTTAATCACTTAAATATACCTAGACAAATGTATTCCCGAAATTTCATTACTCCACATTAATTATTTTTTGGTGTCGCGATTTTTTTTCTTCACTATAATTCCTTCACGGCGTTTTCTTTTTAGTTGACTTTTTGGCTGCTCTGGTATGCGGTTGCCTCTTAGAATAAAATACTGTATTATCAAAACTGTACAGTTTAGTGTATTTGTTTTTAATATAAGTATGTCAGTTACCTTGCGAGACTAAACGTGAAGATGCTTCATCATGCAGCCCTGTTTCTTAAAACTGCGATTAAGCCTGGTGATTTTCGTATTGGTTACCAATGTTGCAACTGTTCGTCTTTTCAGTGATGTTAAAATTTTTAACGTTCCTCTAAAGTGTTCTGTCCATTTAGGTTGCCACCATTTAACGCTCGATAAACATCCGTACTATTCCAACCAAGACTACATAAAACATCGTTGAATACGTACAATGACAATTTATGTACGTTTTGTAATTTGTGACTTAGATGCTGTGTGTTTTAAAGAGTGGTTTTAGGAGATATTGAGAAATACTTGCAACTAATTTGTAAATGTTCTTAGTGCTTCTTAAAGATAAAGATTTATATGGCTTACCGCCTTACTTGGTTTAAATACAGGGTGGTTATAATTAAAGTTAAACTTTCGAACAGCTATAGAAATAACACCACTGGTCAGAATGACGTCAAATTGCAACGAAATATTATCGGAGAAGGGGGAAAACGTATGGCAGAAGAAAAATAAATAGCTACAAAATGTAGCAATAGATGGGGCTGTAAGGACCATAATTTAATAGTGGCCGACTACAAATGACAAATGAAGCATACAACAATGCCTAAGGTGTGCGTTTGACGTTAAACAGACTGTACTATTCAGTGTGCATGAGAGTACAGGTGTGATATTGTTAGTTACGTAAGCCCATCCACCACGCCAAGGTCATATCACATTGGATGTAAAAAATCGGGTTTCAATTGTCCTGGGGCCAAAAATCGCATTAAAAGCATCAATCAAAATCAAATCGGATTATTAATTTCCGAGTGACTGGCGCAAAACATGTTCAATATGCTGTCTACCGTTTTCTACAACGAGTTGAAATCGAGAAAGAGCATGTTCCACAACTGATCAAAGTGTTTCCGGGGTCACGTTCAGAATGCCACGGCCAGAAGTCACACCGATTAAGGTCAGGTGATCGGGACGGCCAGGCTGTAGGGAAATGGCGGCTGATAATTGTAGCATTTCCGAAATGGCGCTTCAGCGGCTGCTTAACTGGACTTGCAATGTGCGGAGGTGCGCCATCTTGCATAAAAATGATCCCATTCACACATCCACTCTGTTGGAGAGCTGGAAGGACGTGGTTGCGCAAAAGGCACTCATAGCGCTTGTCAGTGACGGCATAAGTAACAGGACCGAAAGAACTATCTCTTCGAAAAAATATGTCCCTATGATAAATATGCCGTGAACCTGCACTGCACAGTGACCTTTTCAGGATGGAGTGGTACTGGTTGATTTGCGTGTCGATTATCCGTTGACCATATTCGACAGTTCTGTGTATTGATATATTCTGTCAGATGGAAGTGGGCTTTGTCTGTCAACAAAATCTTCCACGACCAATCATTGACCACTTCCATACGAGAAGGAAATTCTAAAGCAAATGTCTCTCTTGCTGGTAAGTCAACAGGAAGGAACTTGTGCACTTCGGTAATTTTGAATGGATGGCATAGAAGGAGGATTTAACGCACCGTGCTCACGGGTATGTCCAATTTTCGGGCAATTCTCCGTGCACTACACGTTTGCACACCACCACTCGTCTCCTCCTGCATTGCTGTGGCCACTGCTTCCACTGACGTTGAATCAATTCGTTTCCTCCCTCTACTAGGTTGTACACTTAAAGAACTCGTCTTTTCGAATTTCCGAATCATTTTCTCCAGACCCACGGCAGTCATCGGACCAACGCCTTTTTTCGGACCCTCCAGTGTCCGGAAATTCTGTAGAGCGGTGTGTGGACAGTCAACAATCTTGTAATACAACTTTACAAGCACAGGGCGATCCTCCATTGAGACAGTCGTGGCGAGCGTCGGAGACGCGAAAGGAGTAAAAGCCGCGCGCCCGGCGTGTTTATACCAATTCAATGGGTTGTGCGTACGATAGGTCTTTCCATTTACGTATTCTAACACATACAGCGCCATCTATTGATCAATTTTCACACTCTTTTTTTTCTTCTGCCATTTGTTTTTCCCCTTCTCCAATAATATTCCGTTGCAATTCGACGTCATTCTGACCAGTGACGTTATTTCTGCAGCGTTTTGGAAGGTTAACTTTAATTATAATCAGCCTGTGTATCGAGCTATTAGCTGTCATATTATGTGGGGTTTTTAAACTGACTTTTGCAGCGAAATGTAATATTCTGGTGGTTATTATTAATAAATTTTCGCCTCTGATATTTGTCCATGTTCAAAAACCAGCACCCACCACCCCAAATTCTATACGTCCCTCCAGATCCTCGAGCGCCATGCACTCCGCCCCTCCTTCTGTATACGCCTCCGTGCCCCACGCGGATCCTCTACGACCTGATCCCTTTCCCCCATCTGCTCCTATTCCTCTAACGTGTCCGCATACTTTACACCTCCCGCTGCCTTGATCCCCCTCATCCCCTCGTCCCTCCTCTCCTCTCCAACCCCTGCCCTCTGCCATGTCTGCTTCATCTCCTTTCCCAAGGTTGCTTCCGTCAACTCCCCCTCCCAGATGATGCCCTCTCTCCCTCCATTTATACGTCCCATCAATTCTAATCCTCATCTCTCCCTCCTTTCCTTTCTCCGGGCTCCCTTTCCCCCCCTCTACCATCCTGTTTTTTCCCCACCTAACCTCTCTCTGCCTCCCTTCTCTCCCCTGAGTCTTTTCTGCTCTCCCCTCCACTGCCTTTCCCACTCCTTCTCGCGTCTGCCAACGCCCTCTTTTGTATGTCCCCTCCCTCCATCGGCTCCCCCCTTTTTCTTTTCCTCTCCTCCCCCTTTTCTCCATCATAGGTCCGGGTCCTACCCCCCCCCCCCCCCCAATCAGCCGCCATGTCATTTGTATGGTGCTGTTATAAGTGAGTGTTCAGTGTTGTGAACAGCCTCTATATTGTCAGTAGTTGTGTTTTATATCTCATGCGAACAGAAACTAGACTGTCGCTATGTTTTTAATTGTGCCTGTATACTTCTTCATCTGCATCACCACCATAGTGTTTTTATATTTTAAATTCCACACTTTACCGCCATTTTACAGCTTTTTTACAATGTCACCATTTTATCGCCTGTTTTTCTTGTTTGTTTCTATTCTCATTGTGTATTTTAACTTTTGTGTAGGCTGTAGAGCAGCATATTACGCTCCTGCCAGGGGGGAGGGGAAATTGAAATCCAATAAAGAGAAAAAAAGAAAGAAAAAAAAACAGCACGTTCCATTTCCCATGCACTTCATGTAGATATCTGGACAGCTTAGTGAAATCTGTCAGGCATCTATTCTATGTGACTCGTTCTCGCTTTCTCTCTCTTCTGCAAAAGCAAGTGTTTGGAAAATTGCTGGACTGACACTGAACACCGGCAGTAAATACATTGCCTGATGTGAATAATTTATTCCAGATTTAATTAATCAACGAAATTATGGAAGTAACGCTAAATGTATAATAGCGATGTAAACTAACGATCGAAGTGTTTGCCAAATACCAGATTTAGTTGTTACTATCTTTAATTGTGACTCTGTCAATGGACGGGGTAAAGATATGGTACACCGTGCCCTCGATTCAACGACGAATATGATATGATTTTTTTTAATGTGATGTGATTTCCCATGAGAACGTATCTTTACAAAAAGTGTCATTATTTGCAAGTACTGATATCTGATTTTAATAATTAGTAGCAACATACGAAGGCGTGCAAAAGAGTAAGGCCTCCGAACTTTTTATGTGAAGACTCTTAAAGCCTTTTAAATAAATTGAACGTTATTAACATTCTGCATCTTTATTCTTCATGTCTACATATTTAGAGCCCTCTGCCGCTATAGGGCTCCGAACTGTAACATGGCAGCGTCTAACGTAAATATGTCGGTGCGTGAGAAGCAGCGTTCTGTAATCAAGTTTCGAGCTCTAAGAGTTGGTCCACACATGGAGAATCCTCTCCTGTAGCATGAAAAAGCCAGGCCACACACGTGGGCTGCGAGATCTACAACATTTCGATGCCTTGTGTTCACTGTCGTCAATCATCCTCCGCAGGGTCCCGACTTGGTCCGACCCCCTATTTTCGTCCGTTTTCAGAACTGAGGAACACCTTCGAGAACTTTAGTTTGACATTAATACAGCGGAGCAAGCAGGAATAAGTTTGTGGAACTTTCGGCAAAGTCAAGAGTTTCACAGTGACGGTGTGAACAAACTGTTCTCTCGTTGGGAGAATTATGTTTATCGCCAAGGTGACTATGTTGAGAAATACATGTGCAGACATGAAAAATAAAGATGTACAATGTTAATAACGTTCGTTTTGTTTAAAAAGCTTTAGAAGGTTTTACATTAATAATTCGGAGACAGTATTTATTAGTACGCCCTCGTATACGTTGGAACAGGTTAGTGATGTTTTGTGAACGTGAAGCACTTCCCTCCTTTACCGATTTACTTATGTATTAATGCTACAAGGTGTGTCGTGTAAACTGTCCCCATCTTTTAGTCAACTCGCGCCCTACATTCCTTCTGTCCACTATTATGTTCAATGGTTTTTCATTAAATACCACAAAAAGGTTTTTTAGCTCTAAATAATATTCGATATTAACAAATTTCCGTTTTTCATAAACACATTTCGTGTTGACAACCTGCCTATTGGCTTCTGTCTCGGGTTCTTCGGCCGACGTTCATCTAATGATTTTACTGACGTTTCGCCAGCACGAATGGCTGACATTGTCAAAGCTTCACTCTCCATTCCCGGTGGTGAACTGGAGCCGAGCTCGCATCCGCAGACTATATGTACCTGGCGCGCCAACGTCCGAGGGCTTCTCTGGGGTCATTTCCGGTGTTGTTCTCCTCTTGCTACCTGCGACGGTCGTTCGCTGCAGTACGGGAAGCCAGGATCCGTTTACCTTAAGGTTTTCCTCTTTCTTGTTGAAACTGTTCACGTTTTTTTGTATTTCTACAGTTTCTCTGAACAAGCGCGTGTGATAGTGCTTCTCTACAGTCAGAACTTCCGTGTCGGCGAATTTTATTATGTGGTCGGTCTCACCCAGTGCGTACTCTGCCTCGGCCGATTTCTCCACCTGCCCCAACCTGCAATGTCGCCAATGTTCTTTGATCCTGGTGTTAATTGATCGTCCAGCCATTCCGACATACACTTTTCCGTATGTGCATGGTATACGGTATATTCCCGAAATTGCAAGTGGGTCCCTTTTCTCCTTCGCCGATCTAAGGCACTCTTTGATCTTCCTTGTCGGTTTGAAAATCGTTTTTACGCCATGTTTGCGCAATATACGACCGAGTCTGTCCGTCACTCTGGGAATGTATGGCAGAAAGGCCGTACCCGACATTTCTTTTTCTGATTGCTTAATTCGCCGAGTGTCTGGCTCCGTTACAATTCTAATATAATTTGTGGATTACCCATTGCTCCTCAGAACTCTTTCCAGATGTTGGATTTCTCGTCTGAGGTGCTGCGGCTCACATATTCGTTCTGTTCTCGTTACGATCGTATTAATATACCTCTTTTCAGGCTCGGGTGGTGGTTTGATAGTGTGTGCAGGTATAGGTCCGTGTGTGCCGGTTTTCAATACACGCTGTGTCCCAGGTTTTCACCGTCCCTTGTGACCACCACATCTAGAAATGGCAGTTTCTTGTCCTTTTATACTTCCATGGTAAATGTTATATTGGCATGGAGACTGTTCAAGTGTCTTAGGAAGTCACCGAGCTGTTCTTCACTATGGTTCCACACCACGAAAGTATCATCGACGTACATGTACCGCACCTTAGGTTTGCAGTCATCAAGTCCAGTGCCTGTGCTTCTAATTGTTCTATGAAGACGTTGGCCACCACTGGACTAAGAGGACTACCCATGGCGTCGCCTTCCATCTGTTCGTAGAAATCGCCATCCCACGTGAAATAGCTCGTGGTAAAACATGCATGGAAGAGCTTTTTGATGTCTTGCGGGAAAACATTTCATGTTACTACTGGTCTGCATTTTGTATTCCCTCTATTTCACCAATCGTCAATTCTTACTACTACTGGTGTCGCATTTCCTCATCTAATTCTTTCAGAATAGCCTGATGTATTTCTACAGCTTTCCATTGCCCTCTTTTTACTTATTCTAAATTCATCTTACAACCTCATGTTAAGTCATTATTTATTCTGGTCAACTGTCCTTCGAAGTTTTTGCCATCTCTGACAGTATTTCAGTATCATAGGAACACCTCAGAGAGTTTATTTCTTCTCCCTGAACTTCAATTCACTTTCCAAATTCCTCCTTCCCTTTGAAACACCCCCCGTTTAAATTTCCATATTTTTGTGTAATTTTCCGAAGCCGCCAAACTGTTAGTTGTTATGATTATATGACCGTGTGCTTAATGGATGAAGGCTATCGGTTTTCCTGCTGTGGTTTTGGGGGTATTTCAACCGAGTGCGGCTGTTTTGCGACTGAATAGTGGAATGATTGAAAGTTTGTCTATTATTAAGGACCACAAAGGTAGCGATGTACAAACTGATATATATTTCCTGCTAACACACAAATTCTGAGGCAGTTGCTACCTTCGCCTTACACATCTAATTACAGTTATATCTCTTATTGGTTGACGATTTTAGGTATTTCGTCACACGCAATGGTGATGGTTAACATCCACAACAATCCTCACTGCAATCCATGGTTGTTGCTGGCCGACGCGGTTGACGTGAAACACGAAATTCGGCACTTGTCACTTCTGGTGTCATATCACTCGCGAATCGGTATCGATGAGGGTCCACCCAACGACGATTAGGGGGACGCGCTCGTCTGTCACACTTCGGTAAATTTACTCGACCACCATTCTTGTCCGTCTCTCCAGCACTACTTGTCACTCGACACTCCCTAATACTACTCTGCACTCAACACTAGTCTCACTGCCTCCTGAAGCGCTCGACAATCGACTCCTGTCTGCTATCGACCCGGGCGTTGGATACTAGCATCTATGTTCGTGGGATCACGGATCCCTTACACCTTCCTTCACAGTTTTCTCAGTATACAGATTGAATAATATGGAGGATGGGCTACAACTGTGTCTCGCTTCCTTCTCAACTGTTACTTCCCGCTCACGTCCTTCGACTATTATAACTGCCTTTAGAGGATCTAGGTGATATTCTTCCTGTATTTTGTCCGTTCTGCGTTCAGAATTCCCAAGAGTATATCGATAAGATCAGTAGACACAAATGTTGAGGTAGCGGATTATGATTTAGGACCGTGTGACGCCAACGATATGTACTGCTTATGCGTTTACCAAAATCATTGATTGTTAATAACAACGCTATGATAACAGAATTCGAGATAGCTTCTCTAAATTTTGTCAGTAAATTGTTGCTAAATATTTGTTTCTGGTAGGTCTGTGCTGCTTCACTCTGCTGGTTCTCTGGTGGCTAACTTGTAGCCGGATGGGACAAGAGCCACCACAAATTTCCGCCAGCCACTAGTCGCTTTTTGCGCGGTCGTCGAGCGCAGCTCTTTGCCACAAAAGAGGATAAAGTGGAGCATACTTGCTGCGGGCGCGCAGAGGTGTCGTTTATCTGCGCAGAGCCTCTTTGCACTCATCTGGCGCGGCCAATCGCCTCCCCACAAAAGCTGCGGGCGTAGAAAAAGTGTGGCCACTTAGCCGGCGACGCGTCATAGCGAGGAGCACTAGTGGCCACGTCTGGCGCCTGCTTCTGAAATCGCCACTTACACGTGGTCCTGCTGTTTTGCTCTGCACACCTGTTGTAATTACTTTAAAACAAGCACAATGTTTTGGAAGTTGTAACGCCGGAAAAGCATATCCTCCTATTTCCATCTATTGTATTATAATTTTTTCCTTATTTTGTTACCCGAAGATATGACATTTCTGTGTCATTATACACTCCTGGAAATGGAAAAAAGAACACATTGACACCGGTGTGTCAGACTCACCATACTTGCTCCGGACACTGCGAGAGGGCTGTACAAGCAATGATCACACGCACGGCACAGCGGACACACCAGGAACCGCGGTGTTGGCCGTCGAATGGCGCTAGCTGCGCAGCATTTGTGCACCGCCGCCGTCAGTGTCAGCCAGTTTGCCGTGGCATACGGAGCTCCATCGCAGTCTTTAACACTGGTAGCATGCCGCGACAGCGTGGACGTGAACCGTATGTGCAGTTGACGGACTTTGAGCGAGGGCGTATAGTGGGCATGCGGGAGGCCGGGTGGACGTACCGCCGAATTGCTCAACACGTGGGGCGTGAGGTCTCCACAGTACATCGATGTTGTCGCCAGTGGTCGGCGGAAGGTGCACGTGCCCGTCGACCTGGGACCGGACCGCAGCGACGCACGGATGTACGCCAAGACCGTAGGATCCTACGCAGTGCCGTAGGGGACCGCACCGCCACTTCCCAGCAAATTAGGGACACTGTTGCTCCTGGGGTATCGGTGAGGACCATTCGCAACCGTCTCCATGAAGCTGGGCTACGGTCCCGCACACCGTTAGGCCGTCTTCCGCTCACGCCCCAACATCGTGCAGCCCGCCTCCAGTGGTGTCGCGACAGGCGTGAATGGAGGGACGAATGGAGGCGTGTCGTCTTCAGCGATGAGAGTCGCTTCTGCCTTGGTGCCAATGATGGTCGTATGCGTGTTTGGCGCCGTGCAGGTGAGCGCCACAATCAGGACTGCATACGACCGAGGCACACAGGGCCAACACCCGGCATCATGGTTTGGGGAGCGATCTCCTACACTGGCCGTACACCACTGGTGATCGTCGAGGGGACACTGAATAGTGCACGGTACATCCAAACCGTCATCGAACCCATCGTTCTACCATTCCTAGACCGGCAAGGGAACTTGCTGTTCCAACAGGACAATGCACGTCCGCATGTATCCCGTGCCACCCAACGTGCTCTAGAAGGTGTAAGTCAAATACCCTGGCCAGCAAGATCTCCGGATCTGTCCCCCATTGAGCATGTTTGGGACTGGATGAAGCGTCGTCTCACGCGGTCTGCACGTCCAGCACGAACGCTGGTCCAACTGAGGCGCCAGGTGGAAATGGCATGGCAAGCCGTTCCACAGGACTACATCCAGCATCTCTACGATCGTCTCCATGGGAGAATAGCAGCCTGCATTGCTGCGAAAGGTGGATATACACTGTACTAGTGCCGACATTGTGCATGCTCTGTTGCCTGTGTCTATGTGCCTATGGTTCTGTCAGTGTGATCATGTGATGTATCTGACCCCAGGAATGTGTCAATAAAGTTTCCCCTTCCTGGGACAATGAATTCACGGTGTTCTTATTTCAATTTCCAGGAGTGTATATTGTAACTGTTTTACAATTTGTATCTATGCATTTATGTCGACGTATAATTGTTTTTTTTTTTTTTTTTTGTAAATATTATTCATATTTTTACGTTGGGTCTTGCCTAGGGGAAACTATGCTGTCGAACGATTACATTTATAGGTCGTGTGGAGAACCAAAGTGTTTAGGATCTTTAGGAGCGTTAACTCTGCCGCGTTTAGCGCGGGCAGAGCACAGTCTGGCTGGAGTAGGGCGGTGGAGCAGGTGTGTTGTGTGACGCTCCCACGAGTTGCCACGCTTTCGGGGTTTGGCAGCATGTAATTGCGCTCGACTTGCTATGATAGTTTCTGGTACGGTGTCGCAAACGGGAAACATTAGCTGGCACATATCAAGAGCCCGTTTCGCCTGGTGACCGTGTCAAGAAGAAGGCGCGCCAACATCCAGCTTCTGCAATAGCGACGGCCGACAATAAGTGATTGTTGCCACCTCCTCGATCGACGACTTTAAACCTTCAATCAACCAACAAGGAAGACTGAAAGCACGTAAAGTTTTAGAACTGTATGGCAGACCTCAGCTTTTCAAACTGTTCCATTTGCATCACTAAAATACAGCAACTTAGCATGAACCTTTGTCGGTCATTGTCCCAATTGCATTACCAGGCAGGGTCCCTTCATTTTACGAAATGAACCCGAGTGTCTTTGAAATTCAAACTCCAGCATTAAAGTAATATCATTCTATTTCACTGCTTTAATTTCAAAGTTCAATTAAAGTATTCATAGGTGACTACAAAACCAAGCAGAACTATATTGAGACTACACAAGCACATATTAAGAGTGCGAGTTTTGTTACCATATTTTAGCTTACCTGTGACTGCAGCTCTGCTTGGTATGTACTAAATTTTACTATTGTTAATTGTTCAGAATCATTTAATTCAAGATCAAAGTTAAATCTCTTATTTCTAAATTGCGTAGATTCAAGTAGATTTTGAGATGATTGTTGAGGTAGCCCAAGAGTAACCTTATTTTATGTAATTTCGTAGTGCTTCAGAAACTAAGTTCACTATTAATTCCAGTCACTAAATTAACTTTCAATTTTCCGGTTTTATTAATTCTTTTGCTAAATTAAGTCAGAGTGTGGCGAAATTTATTACTTCTGACAAACATTCAGTTTTCACACAACACGTGTCAACCTTCAGTTGCCACGCCTTTAGTGCTAATTATATGTGCATTAACCTTTCTTTTGCAGTTATCATAGTAGTGGTCCATAGGTCTGGCGACCGTAGTTTTCCCCAAATCTCAAATATCTAATTAACGACAGTTAATTGTTAACGTAACGACCGCACATTTACTTTCTTTATTAACTTTACTCTTTTTAAAAATTAATTTCCACCAATTTCATTTGAATTTTTCCTTTCATTTAGATATAACGCTTACTCCCTCTTTACCGACAGATTAACTTCGGTGACGATTGCTTTGCCCAAATTTCCATTAGGTACACGCGGTATAATTTTTCACTGTCATTAAGGTCGATAAGTGTGGGGGAGGTTACAAAGTGATATGATATCTGAAACTGAATATTGCTCTAAATGTCTGTACATTCAGCAGATGACTGGCAGCACACTCTCACGAGAAACGTACTGAATTTACGGGGTCTGTTCAAAAAATTCCGTAACGTCCGTACTTTCACGCCAATGTTGTGTTGGAGCGAGATGCTTCTGTCAACTCTTCACAAGCCTGTGTTTAAGGTGTAACTGCGGAAAGTTTCGTTGTAGTATGTTTGTTAATTATTTGTCAGTGCTGTATTGCGTAGAATGTTGTGTCGCACAGTTTGCAGATTTCGAGATGGCAGAGTTAGAGGAGCAACGCGTCAGCATTAAATTTTTGCGTGAAACTCAATAAAACCTTTACAGAGAGACACCAAATGATGCAGAAAGCCTATAGTGATGAGTTCTGAAGCCATACTCTGTGTTACGATTGGTTCATACAGTTTAAAAATGGCTGGACGGAAGTTAAAGAAGACTCTCGTTCAGGACGCCCTTCAATGTCCGCCGACGACATTCATGTCAGGAACGTCAACGAAATTGTGGGTGCCAATCGAAGACTGGCAGTCCGAGAGATTTCAGAAGAATGTATTATTTCAGTTGGATCGTGTCATGAAATCCTGACACAGCCTCTCGGGATGCATCGTGTTGCCGCTAAGTTGTGCCCGTGCATCATGAATTAAGATCAGAAAGACCTGTGAAGCACTTTTGGGTCGCGCAAATGCGATGTTCCTTAGAAGCATCTTAACAGGGAATAGACGTGGGTCTGCGGTTATGATGATAATACCAGCGTTCAATCTTCACAAAGGGTCGGGAAAGGTTGTCCAAGATCAGATAGCTCGTCAGGTCAGGTCAAATGACAAACCCATGCTCATAGTTTTCTTTGACTTTGAAGAATTAGTTCACCACGAATTTGCGCCTTAAGAACGAACTGTTATCGATAGTACTATCGGGACGTGTTGCGACACCTGCGAGAAAATGTGAGAAGGAAACGGCCTGAAATGTGGCGAGACATTTCATTGCTCTCGCATCACGATAATGCGCACCCGCACATTCATTCCTGTTGGTGACGTTGCACAAAAAACTAAATCACTGTGCTGCCTCATCTTCCGTACTCTCCAGACCTGGCCCCTGCGGACTTTTGTTTTTATTTTCACAGTTGAAAACCCTGCTGAAAGGAAGAATATTTGCAAAGACAGACGAGATGAAAGAAAACTTTGTGTATTAATTGTGGAGGAGAGTATTTCGAAAGAGACCGTGTGCAGTAAGTAAAAGGTATGCGTAGAAAAATTACGTGGACAAAGTACCGAAATTTTTTGAACAGACGTCGTACGTAGCACTTGTAAATACACGACCATACAGTCACATTAGTTTTCAATACGTTGTTAACTCTTTATCACGTTGTGTCTCTATACCTTTCCGACACATCACCCGCTCCTACTAATATCATAATTACAAGCAGACCCCCGTATACTCACTTCTAAAAAGCAACTATTTTTTCCTTTTACAACAGAATAGGACACAATGACATTTCTCTTAAGCTTGTTTCAACTGTTTTCTCGGGCGCTGCCATTGTCGGCAGCGGCTCTTGTCCTCCGCGTTATAAAACACAGTCTATCCGCAACACCAAAGCTAAAGCAAGTGGACACGCTCAGTCGCAATTGCACCTTGGTGACGTTCTGTGCTCGCGCGTCTCGCTACGACTATTTACATCCGTCAAACTAGGAATGTTGATATTTTTAAAAATTTCGCTGACGCTATATATCGACATTTAAAGAGCGTCAGCCTCGGCTGTCGGTATACTGAAAGAGACTATCGATATATGATATATCGACGGAAAAGTCCTGGCAAAAAAAGAAAAAAAAATCGGCTACACATTGGTAGTATACTACCAGTTTTAGCTGTGTATTTAAATACTGATTTATTATTAGATATTATGTGCCTTACAGTCTGCTTATCCCCCTTAGAGCAGGAATTGGAAGATAAACGATGCACATTCACGCTTGGTGACAATCACTTTGCTCACAATGGTAACTGCAGGTAAGTGGCACAATAAAAGTTGTTCGATGGGTCCGTCGTTCGGTTTCGTCATATATCGGATTTGTATGGAACACTTCATGTTACTTCCCTGTTTCTTCATTTCCGCAAATGACAGCTACTTAGCAGGTGTAGTGTCAAAATTGCGTAATCATGTTAAACGTTGCGGTGTCTGTCCTAGTGTCAAAACTTCGTAATGACGTTAAAATCGCAGTTTCTGTTGATAGCACCGAGAGCCAATTACGTCAGCATTTCCCATCACATGTCCACGCCCACCTCAAGGACACATATTGTCATTTAAATTTTTGTTACCACTTCCAACAACTGTTTTTGAAGGATGCCGATTTTGTTTTGTAACGCAACTGGTGTACTTTTTCTTCACATTGGATATCTTATTATTACATTCACACTGCGAGCCCCAGTGAGATCGGACTTCTTCTTTCTGCCATCTTTACTTCCTTCACATAGTCAAAGAGAAAGACTCGACGTGATGAAAGCTCAAAAAGTAATACGCGTCCTTTACACACTGAAAGCAGGATTATGTTCTACTAAAACATAAAAAAACTTAAGATATTTATCGAAAATTGCGAGAAAAATATAACATAAATTAACAATATCGGCACTCGATGTTTCCGTTTGGTTGGTTGATTTTGGGGAGGGGACAAAACAGCGAGGTCCTCGGTCCCATCGAATTCAGGAAGGATAGGGGAGGAAATCGGCCGCGATCTTTCACAAGAACCATCGCGGAATTTGCCTGAAGCGATTTAGGAAAATCACGGGAAATCTAAATGAGGATGGTCAGGCACGGGTTTGAACCATCGTCCTCCCGAATGCGAGTCCAGAGTGCTAACCATTGCGCCACCTCGTTCGGTTAGCGCCATCTCAGTGACAATATATTGGAGAAAGAAATATCTCCTACATATATCGATCCTTTCTGAAAAAAGAATACTGATATATCGATATTTCATCAACAGCGCTACATCAAACCAGGGCGCGCATAGTAGAAAGTTTTCTACATGCTGCCGGCCGTTGTGACCGAGCGGTTCTAGGCGCTTCAGTCTGGAACCGTGCGACTGCTACGGTCGCAGGTTCGAATCCTGCCTCGGGCATGGATGTGTGTGATGTCCTTAGGTTAAGTTAGGTTAAGTAGTTCTAGGGGACTGATGACGTCAGATGTTAAGTCCCATAGTGCTCAGAGCCATTTGAACCATTTTTCTACATGCTGACTGCCTAAATAACGTTTCCACACGAACAGCTTTCATCTGACTGCGAGGGAGAAATATAACATTTTTTTCTGCACGAACAACATGTCGTACTACACTGGTCTGATTTATTTAGATTACCATCCGCATGCATTATTGAACATAGCCAGAATAAATGGCAGATACATGTAATATTCAAGTTTCGCTCGTAGCAAAAACGAAACAAACGAAATTCGCGAAACAGTTCGTTTCAGAGCGACATAGGCAGCACACTATACTCACTCCACATATATTCATTCCCTATGACTGCGGTCAGAGATAACAATGGAACCAATGCTGTAACGCTATTCGCAGCATCTTTGTTTCGATAACGATGCATAATAAGTGACAAAATGCTATGCAGACGTTCAGTGTGAAGCACTGCTGAGTGTGAGCCCTTTCTCTCTATCGAAACCGCTGACAGACTTCGTAATTTCCACAGCCAGAATCCGTGCTCTCCTCAAACAAGATTAATATTCGTAATGTTGAGTTCGAAAACAGCAGATTTGTCTAGGTTGTACCTGATGTGTCACTGATCTTCATCTACATATTTAACGTATTGCCTGCCACCTTCTGTCTCTGGTCCGTGGACATTACTCCCACAGTTCCCCCCTTGCTACTTGCAACGCTTCTTCCCTGCAGCACGAGAATCCAGGATCAGTTCACCTTCAGGCTTTCTCTTTGTTGTTGAAGCTATTGTCTTGTTTGCGTATTTCCATTGCTTCTCTGAACAAGCGGGTATGATATTCCTTCTGTACGGCAAGATCTTCTGTGCATAATGAAACAATACAGTAAAGCCATTCGTCCTAAGTCATACACGCTGATCAACCTTAGTGGTCGACAACTGACCAAAGGGGAACAGTCTGCCCTCCAAAAAGGAGGGAATTTCTCTCTCATCCCGAGTACTAGAGGTACTGTAGATTGCTAATAACAACGCAGCCATTCGAACACTGCCTTGTGAATGACCTTGGGGAAATACGGACTGAAACCGCCAGGATAATGCGCCGAGCAAAACCATCACCTTGCAGCTTAAAGAAAGAAGAGTTACAAGCTATCAAGGATCTTGGCGCTGACAAGAGTTTACTGGTCTCTTTGGATATCTGTAGCAGACCGGAACATAGTCATCTTTTGCGGCAGGAGTAGTGACGTAACGGACTTTCGGTGTTGAACATTCCATCCTCTGTTGTGTGTTTGGAATGTTATAATTCAAGTTTTGCTGTGTCCGTGTTTCTTACTGAAACCAGAAGTCCTGTTCGCGAGCTATTTCTTTTCCTACTACTCAATCTTAGCCTCAGAAAACGCGGGATCGTGCCACGTGAACGCGATTCTAGTTCGCTACATACCCTGACCGATGTCCGTGTCTCTGACTGTACAGAAATTCTTTCCTATCTCTGTTCGGTCGGAAAACAAGAGAAATTGTTTAGCGAAAGGAATTGCTAGATTTCGAGAAGTACTTGAAGTCGCAGCGGCAGTGACCGATCGGCCCCTAGAAACCAGAAACAGAAAGAATAGGAGTTTAATGTTGAAACTTGCTTACACTAGAAATAAAGGCGTCAGTGTTATTACGTCAGTCTGTACCAGCATCCTTCCTCCCCACTCTAGTTGTGTGAGAATGACGATTCTGACAAAGATAGGTCCCCACTGGTGGGATCGACATTTTGAAACCAAATACACGGTGATGTAGGTTAAGATCCCAGGTATCACACCCTGCATTCACGTTGGTGGGCTCTCGTTTGTGAGTAACTGACGAAAAAGAAATTCAGAAGTTTACGTCATGCTCAACAAAGTTAAAAAAAGTGGGATTATGTAGAGTGGTTATGTGAAATGGTGGAAACGATGATAGCTTTACTTGCAAGTGGTTAAGGGTTCGAATCTCCTCGGACGTTGTAAATATATTTTAGTTTCAAATAACTATCGAAATGACTTTGATCGTTATTTTTATTCAATTAAATGGTATAAATGTAATTTTTTATTTCCATTCCTTGTCACATTGTTTTAAACACCATACGAACTTTTTCATTGCATCATGTTTTCTTCATATCACACCTTTTCCAATCGGAATGTTTGTGAATATTAATTTTTTATTATATTAATCTGTTAGAAATTTCAGTTATTTAAAAATTCCGATCTATCTGTTAAAAAAAGATCAAATACTTTTTTTTGGCATGGTATTCGTCTTACAGGTATTTGAAACATAACCTAAATACCTATTACACTGTGGACAAAATAACATGGATGAAGGTTTAAATGAAACATGGGTTTATACTACGACGAAATTCAAAGAAAATTGGTATAAAGAAAGCAATAATGTGAACGAAAAACACTGTGATAAAACAAAAGGAATTAAATCGAAATTAACAATTAAAATTAAATAAAAGCAAATTATTTCAAATGGAAAAACAAAAATAGGAAGAAAAATGAGAGCAAAAAGAAGTTTGTATTATGATTAAAATGATGTGACAAAAGACTGGAAATGAAAAATTAAATTTAAACCAATTAACTGACTAAAAGTAATGATCAAAGTCATTCCGATAAATATTTTAAAATAAGAAGTCTTTTGGATAAATATTTTTAAAAAATCACTGCAACTGTCAAGATTCGTATCCAAAACACCACTCACGCAGACTATATGATGCAGGGCCGAAATCAATTTCTGTTCGTTAGTTTACTTTTTTTCGATCACTTACACGTTACTTAGAAACAACAACAATAAAAGGTGACAATAAATTAAAGAGTGTTACACGGCTGAAGGCCTTAATGACAACAGATTCAAACCTCGTAAAACTTTGAACATAGCTGCTAAGGTTTAGTGACCGTGTCAGAATTATATTAGAACAAATAAGCCTTCGGTCGCAAATATTAAGTGAAAATTGACCAGGTTTCGACGCTACTATGAGCATCGTCTTCAGAATTAAACTAACTGTTCTAAAACATAATAGTTATGTAAGACAATTATAAACTAAAGTGTGTACTGACTGGAAAGAGATGCAGTACTTACAAGTCACATTATAAAAAATATCTAAGCCGGAAAGGCGACGTCATGAAAAGTTGTAAATAAGATAAGATGGCGAGCCGCTAAGGGCTTCTCGTACCTGAGTGAACACGTCTTGTGGCTAGTAAATTCGAATGAAGTGTCTGATGTTGGTTCCGCTTGAGGGATGTCCTTTACGTTGTGTTTATGCTTGTACAAATTAAGATGTTTTGTTTAAAACGCTTTCCGTGACAAAAAAAGAACATCGGTAGAGCACTTTCCCCAAAAGGCAAAGGTAAAAAAAAGTGAGTTGAACACTAGTTCTAGATCTGGAGGATATGAGTTCGATCCCAGACGGAGGCGGGATATACTTCATTCCTCAGTAGTGTGAAATTTAAGCTAGATGAGCAAAAGCTTCGTTTGTTCGGTTTGAAGAAACGAAACGAAGAACTAGTTTGGCGCCACTGTTCCTGGCAGGCTGCTTGAATTTGCGCCTGCGCAGACTTGACTGGTAACTTCAACGCTAAATAACTCGGAAACCTCACAACGTATCGATTTTTTTTAACAACTCTTTCTCACGACAGCCTCCTCTGCAACACCCTTCCAAGCTTTGCAGACTGTTTCTGAATACCTTGAGTAGTATTTCAAAAAAAATTTATTTCACCTTTGGGTACAGGTTCCTTATACCAAAACAAGGAAGAAACTTCATATAATCGTATACCCGAAACTCCTTCCTTTTTCAGTTATTAATGGAAGCTGACGTTCAACAGTCTTCTAGATGCAACCCCACAATTTCTCTTATCTACGCACTTGTTTGATTCATTGTTTCCTAGATAGTGTTGTGTTGGCATGGATACTTGTTTCACTCTGTCTTCAACGTGCCCATTGTGTACTTGTACTACAGGTAGTGAATTAACTGAAAGTGCTCCGTTCAAACGTGACACGATATTCATGTCTGAGCAGTCAAACATGACTTTTATGTAAGACCACGTGATTGGTAATGGAAAAGATGCTGTACAGCTGTATCAGATGGCGTATCCAGGCCAAAAACAGCCGAGCCATCCAACCGTTAGTGCGTCGTATAGTCGCATTTCCGAGACAGGATCCATAGCACTACAGACTGTTGACCGAGGAAGACCCATGTCGCGTACACCTGTCTAGGAAGAGCAATTTCAACATGTTCGAATGGGAGTTAGGTGCCGGCGCAATGTGGAACACCTCCAAGTTCAGCATGGAGGATACTTCACGAGCAGCTCATGTATTTGTATCGTCTTCAACGTGTACAAGGCCTGACATCTGTCGATCACCCACCACGGGAGAATTTTTGCCGACGGTTTGTTGCACAAACTGCCAGTCTGTTGTTCACCTCTTCAGTTTCATAGACAGAGACGTAACGTTGTAAGCGACAGAATAATAAAAATTCAACAAGCAACATATAGTGCCCGGCACAATCCTCATGCTACAGTGTAGGCTAGAATTGAGCATCAGTCTAAGATTAAGATGTGGGCTGGAATGGTAGGTGACCCTCTAGTAGTGCCATACGTTCTTCCAGCATGTGCTAGAGTTTCTGTCTACAGGAACTTTATTTAGAACGTCCTCCAGGACCTACTAGAAGATGTGCCCCATCAAGTAAAAAGAAACAGATGGTTTATACAAGATGGAGCTGTAGCACATTTCAGTCTCAGTGTTCGAGACGCACTGGCTGGCACCCACCACGACGTTGAAGACAGATGAATGACGAGTGCAAACAAGTATCCATGCCAACACAACACTATTTAGGTTGAGGAAGACGAGTTCCATGGCTCGCACCTTGCTCCGACGTCAATCCTTTGAATTATTATCGCTGGAGTCATCATAAACAGCTGGTCTATGCAGCAGAACATCTAGGTGGGGAAACTCATCTTCGACATGTCATGGAAGCCTGCGAAACCATTCGAAACCTTTGGGGAGTTTGTGAAACTGTGTGTCAATCCATGATCCGACGATTGTACGCATGTTTAGAAGCAAGAAGAGTAAATTTCGAGCTTTTATCATGAATAGACTTCCATTATTAATTCGAGCCGGCTGTGGTGGCCAAGCGGTTAAAGGCGCTACAGTCTGGAACCGCGCGGCCGCTACGGTCGCAGGTTCGAATCCTGCCTGGGGCATGGATGTATGTGATGTCCTTAGGTTATTTAGGTTTAAGTGGTTCTAAGTTCTAGGGGACTGATGACCTTAGAAGTTAAGTGCCATAGTGCTCAGAGCCATTTGAACCATTAATTCGAAAACATATGTTTATATGAAAGTTTTTCTCGTTTTTGTGTATGGTACCTGTTCCCAAAGTTTGTAATAGCGGTTTTGACACATCCTGTGTTTGTGTGTGCGTGTGGGTGTGTGTGTGTGTGTGTGTGTGTGTGTGTGTGTATGTGTGTACAAATAATTTTTTTTTACGAGTGAAGTATTTTTATTTCAGTATTTAATTTTTATCCACCAAATGTCTAACAGAATATGTTAGCATAAATACGTTTTCGACAAGTTACAGTCTCTGGAGACAGGGCAGGAAACCAAGACACGAGGAAGAAGTGTATTCTCTAAATGGTGATTGATTATGAAAATAATCTTACAGCAGTCTAAGAAAATGTTGCAGAATGATAAGCTACACAGCTCCCTATTAGCCCATAATCGTACGTTACCATGACTAAAAGGACACACAAAATAACATACAAATACCCTTAGCCGGCGCTTTAGTCTGGAACCGCGTGACCGCTAAGGTCGCAAGTCCGAATCCTGTCTCGGGCATGGATGTGTGTGATGTCCTTAGGTTAGTTAGGTTTACTTAGTACTAAGTTCTAGGCGACTGATAACCTCAGAAGTTAAGTCACATAGTGCTCAGAGCCATTTGAAATACCCTGTATTTGGGACGTTGGGACGTATTGGTGACGTTGTTCTGTGACCAGTTTTCATTTGACAGAGCACATGGTGCAGAAGCAATAAACACGAATACAACCATTTTGTTTTCCTCGGTCGAACTTTGTATTTTTAACCGCTGAAGAGTGGCTATAACATCTTACTTCTTCCACACATCACTCTTATTCTACTGAAACACATTTGTAGTTGTATACGCTGCGTACTCTAATTTTCGTCTTAAACTCTCCACAGCCTCACAAAATATAGATTCGTTATAGATCATTTGATCCGGACAACCGCTCATTTCACCCTGTCAGTGCTAGATGAGAACAGTATGATCGTGCAATCAACTTCTGTACTAAGTCGCGACTAGCCTGAGCCCAACAACGAAAGAACGAGTCGACGAGTAAGAAGCGACCGCGGGGACACCGTTTCTCACAACGAGAGGTCCCCAGCGGTGGGGTCAACTTTATGAAACTAGCTATACCGTTATGTAGGTTATTTACGATGTACTGAGTGAAAGTAAAGAAGAATTACATGGTCTGCTGAACGGAATGATCAGTATAATGAGTACAGAATATGGACTGAGAGTAAATCGAAGAAAGACGGAGGTAATGACAAGTAGCACAAATGAGAAAAGCGAGAAACTTTCCATCAGGATTGACAGTCGCCGTAGAAGATCAAGTTAAGAAATTCTGCTACCTAGCAGCAAAGTAACTAATGAGGGACGGAGCAAGGCGGGCATCAAAAGTAGACTAGCATTGGCAAAAGGCCATTCCCGGCCAAGAGGAGTTTACTAGTATCAAACATAGGCCTTAATTTGAAGGAGAAATTTCTGAGAATATACGTTTGGAGCACAACGTTGTATGGTAGCGAAACATGAACTGTGGGAAAACCAGAACAGAAGAGAATCTAAGCGTTTGAGATGTTGTGCTACGACGATTATTGAAAATTAGCTGGACTGATAAGGTAAGTAATCAGGAGGTTCTGCACAGAATTGGAGAGGAAAGGAATATGTGGGAAACACTGACAAGGAGAAGGGACAGGATGATAGGACATCTGTTACGACATGAGGAAACGACTTCCATGATACTAGAGGGAGCTGCAGAGGGGAAAAATTGTAGAGGAAAACAGAGATTGGAATACATCCAGCAAATAACTGAGGACGTAGGTTGCAAGTGCTACTCTGAGATGAAGAGGTTGTCACAGGAGAGGAATTCGTGGCAGGCCGCATGAAACCAGTCAGAAGACTGACGACACAAAAAATGTTAAAATCTCAGGTATCACACACTGCAGCTACTTTACCCCTGGTGCGCCCTCATTTGCAAGTAATTGACAAAAGATTTCGGAACTTAAACTTCCTGGGTCCGGTTGACAACTATGTTGTACCCATCACGACTACAGCCCTTCCATCCGTCAGTGCATGCGCGCCGCCAGTGTTCCCGGCGTGTCCTTGCGCTGCGCGGATCTGGCTCATCGTCCGTCCCCAACCGAACTGCCGACTCACACCAAACGCAAACAACACAACGTCGACCCAAAGATGGTACCACCGTTACTAGATATCGATAACCGCCACTGCTGCCACTAGCGGACAGACAACGTTTGCAAACGAAGTGGCGCCAATGAACACAAGAAGAAGAAGACAACTGTAACTATACTAACTAAACAATGCTAACGGCACCAACGCGAGCCGCAGCTCGGCTCACTTAGATAATAACCTACAATCGTTAAAAATTGTAGGGCACCTGGGTTGTCATTATCCTCAGACATTATTAACAGGCAGGATCCCTTTCCTTCCCATGCAAACACCGAATGTCATAACAATATAAAAATTGATGAACTATTTACTGCCAGTTTTGTGTGTTTGCTAATGGCCAGTTTCAGTCTAAATTTTCTGCCTCAGTAACTGTTCATTCTTCTACTGCATACGTGAGGCTTAAATAATTTTCAGTTTTAAATATTAATTTCATTCACTTAAAGTGACGTAAAATTTCACTGCCAGAACCAAAAACTTAAGATACAGCACAAACTAAGAGTGAAAATTTTATTTATTCTGTATTTAGCTTAGGGAGCCTTCTGCTGCCTTGGTATGTACCTTACTGTTGTTACATTAAAAGTGAAATCAGTTGCATATTTGCTTAAAGTAAACTTAATTCTATCTTGCTATAATCAAAATTTGCTTGCTTGTATAACAAAGTTAAGCCAGTCAGTTATTTAACCAATGACTTCAATTACTTTACTTTCAAAATTTTAGTATTTCAGAATAAGAAACTCCAAACTCAGTGCTTTCAGATTCATTTATTTTCTCGTGAACTGTTTCGTTGTGGAAAAGCGTGACAACCTTCTGTTGCCACGCCAAAGACTATTGCTTAAATTTCTTTGCCATTACCTTTCTTAATATTCTGGAGATTCATTGCCCTAGCGGGCTAGCGACCGTTTAATTATCCCCTTTTAGCTAAACAGTGTTTTCTATGTATTATCAGTAATTTTTGTAGTAAATATTACGTGGTACCCTTTTCGCCCCTGTGTGGTTCGTGAGCGGTTGCACTATATTCCACCCTTTTTCAAAATTTAATCAGTATTTAGCTTAAGTTTAGAATAGATTATTCCTTCAGAAGAGTCTTTTGTACACTTTCCCCCAACTAACCAGTGTTATTTTCCTTCGTTAACGATAGCTTCAAACACTTTAAAATTTCATTAGGCACATGGGATCACGGCAAGTTCTATCGAAATCCAGCAAGACGATTAGGAAGGGAGAGATTATAGGTTCAATCGAGTCAGGCGGTACGCAGAGGTAGCAGGCAACGAAATGTTGACCCAATTTCCCGACTTCACTCATGGCAGCATGTGTCGGGTAGTGAGTATCATCGTCCATACGGTAGAAAATTGTATTGAGTGGAGTGTCGGACATTCCGATAGTGTACAGACGTTGATTTGTGGTGAATTTTCCACACGCGACATGGGACCATGTTGCTCGGTCATTGGAGGGAAGGAAAGACTGGTGGACATGACGCCAAACCTTGGGCCACCGTATCGACGGCTGTTTGAGTTCAATGTTGTTGCGATGTATACAACTCAGTAGTGAGGCATAGAAATCTTTGGTTCGAGGAACGCGCGTGCCCGATAAGTGAGTATGAGCGTTAGTGCAGTCGACGAAGAAATCATAAATGTGCGCCGTATGATTCATGATACGGCCTTCTGGCAGCGGAGGGGATATGGACTTCATAAGAGCGTCCAGAAAACTGCACACAAGGGAGGTGCCCTCATTCCACTGCTGGTGATTGGTAGCCACGTACAAAGACGCCAAACGGAATCGCACATTCGCAGGGCCAAGGAGCCCCGAGTGCGGGGGTAGGGAGAACGTTTCGTAACGGACCTTAAAGAGCGTATCGGTCATACGAAAGTATCCGAACGCGGCCTGGAACCTGCGCCCACTTGTTGATAGCAGTGGGAGTATCTATGCGATGTGTACCGTCCTGGAAGCCACATGTCGCATGAGGTATTTGACACGTTGCAAAGAATCGAATCAGTGGAGGAGATTTCTTCGCACTGCCATGAGGATGAGTTGGAGAGTACGCCGAAAACTGGTGGAAGCGAAGCGGCGCACAGTGGAGGCGAAAATAATACCAAGGTATCGTAGGTTCTGCACGCATACAAGGAATGGTAAGTCGGCGTGTCCGAGGCCGCGTCCATTACGCATCCCCGAGGATTCAGCCACATTCATAGTACTGTCCGCGCAGTTTCATTTGTTAATATCAGATCGAGTACTATCTGTGTTTCTGTTCGCGAGTGGACTGAGAGGAGGAGGTCGTCCGCACACTCACAACAACGAAAAGTCTGCAGTCGCAACGTGAGAGCAGGAAGGTGGGCCGTCAGGCTCCCGATGGGAGGCGCCAAGGTTATATCACAGAGCAGTTTCGAAAGTCGGCAACTTTGCAACTTTGCCTTATGGAGCGGCGTGTAGCCAATGTTCCCGCCACGCGGCAGTCGGATACGGCACTACCGTATACAGGCGCCGGATGATAGCAATAAAGGCGGATGGGAAACCCATTCTGGCCATTACAGAGAATAGAAAACGATGCCGCACCTTGTCGATTGCGCTGTCAAAAGCAGTGGCAATCAATGCGGCGTAGAGTCTGCACGCCGCTGCCGGTGCAATCAAATCGCGACATTCCCCTGTGGCAGTTTGTATTTTAACTAGTCCAACCGGCGTTGTCTGTTCCAGGGATAGAATAAGGGGAATTCTGTCCATATTCCGCAGCTTCAAATGTGACTGTATTCAATTCACTGGAAGTATGATTTAACAAACGCCTTCAGTCACAACTTTTCGTGTTTTCTTCAGTACACGATGCATTTTGGACCCTGTGGGTTCCATCATCAGGTGTAAATTGTCTTAATACATGCTTTTTTTCCCTTAAATGAGGTGAAATGCATATTCCTGTCATGAAAAGTTTGGTGTTCGGTTATGAATTTGGTAAATCAAAAGCGGAAAATATGTACGAAATAGTGGAAAAAATGGCACGGCCACCGCGGCCGGCAAATAGTGGAAAAGATGAACAGGGTAAACGTACCGCATAATCCAAGAAAAGCGTTTTTGTCTCTTTAGCACCAGCATACATTCTTTTCTCCATCGTTTTCGTACACACCACTTCACTCAAGAGGCACATTTGTATACACATGTTTGCAAACACCTCACACATGTTTTTGTACATAGTGTGATCAAATATGAGTTTATTCGCAGTGCTAAAGATAGAATTATTACACAATTCACATATGCAGGAAAGAACTTTGGAATAAATCTTTAAAATTACGGAAATAACTTTTCTTTATATGTCAATTGTTTACGTATCGTGTACTTAAATAAAATACGAAAATTGTGACTGAAGGCGTCTGTTAATGCAAGATAGTGTCTTGCGGCAACGCGTCAAGAGGAGTCGTGTAAAAATTTTATTATCTGTGTTAAGCAAATGGCGTACACGACTTTCCTTGCTGACGCTGTCCTCATACGGAACGAGTTAGTTAGTTTTCAGGTGGACCTGTACGAGTTTTGTGTCGTCAGTTCCTGTATTTCCCGTTGAGGAACTATTTCGCTGTCTGTAAAATAAAATAAGTTTTGCGATATTTCAGCAATGTGCCGTGTAAAGTAGAGCCAATGAGAAGCAAGAGCACTTTCTATGTCGTTTCCAAATGAAGCCCCCTTTTTTTTATCTCGTAACTATTTCTAAGCACCATTGCGATGAAGATCTCTCAAAAACACGTCGTTAGTGGTACAATTTGTTGTAATAAAATGAGTTGGAACGTGATATTAACCTTTAAAGAATTTTCAAGTTTAGTTATCTTCGTGTTTACTTGAGTGCTGTGCAAGTAGGCAGTTTTAAGGCAACAGCACAAAGATGAAGCATCAAAAGGATGTCGTCCTTGGCAATATTTGTTGTTAAATGCTAATTAATAACCTGTGAGCGATCGCAGCCTTCGGAAGAGCATGACATAAAATCGTCTTCTACAGAAATTCAGTGTGGTGTAGTTGGTAGAGGCGCTAAGCTACGAAATAGTGTATAGTTGGTTGGCGTCCTGCTACACCTAGGTTTTTTTTTCATCTTCGACTTTCCTGAGTTATGGGACTTCCTTATTAAATTTAATACAAATACTTTCTGTAATTTGTCGATGTTATGTAAATAAAGTGCACTGCATCTCCAGAATAGGTTTATCCGATTTTGAGAAGTTTTAAAGTTTTATAATGTAATGTTCTTACTATCTAAACATCAAACTCTCCTTTTCCTCTTATAAGATGTTGATGGAAATTGAAGTTTTCATTTATGTATACTGCTGACAGAACAACACGACTAGCATATGGACAAGGGAGGAAATGTGCGTTGTAACAGAGCTAACGTGGGAATTACATGCTGCGTCTATTTACGTACACGAACTTCGTTTTTAACATCTTCAACTTTTGTAGTCCTGTCTTCCTCAGTTGCGTGTAATATTACGGTATATTGATAATTTTTGCTTATGGACCATCTGACAGCAACTGAATAAAACAATTTTAGTGCCATACGCGTTTCGCCTTTATTTTCTGCATGGCATCATCAGTGGCAGGTTGCGTGGACAATTTCTTACTTATTACGATTGTGTTGCATTTTTGGTGTTGTTTTTCTTTTTATGAATGCCAATTTGCCATTTTTCCCCACATTCCACAGCACTATGAACTGAACGCTTGTTTCAATGCCCATAAGTAAAAATTTTCAATATACCGTAATAAAAACGAACTTCGTTGTGTTGCGTGACAAATGTAGAGAACAACTGCCATTGAAGAGGGCTCAGAGGGCAAATCATGTGAGGTCCCTCTGGTTCACATTAAAAATCAACAACCTTCGCATATGGCAGCTTTAATTTTCCTACAAAAAATGTGTTTATTTTTAATTAAAAGGTTAGGAGGATAACCATACAAAACAGAACTGTTCCATAGATTACATGGTCATTTATGTATCCTCACTCAGTTTCTATATGGTTCACTGCTTCTGATTTCCAGGAGAATCTGGTAAGACACTGATCACATATATGCATGCGTGTTGTCTGTTCTTTCTGACATGCTGGACGGGCTGGCGGAGCGGTTCTACGCGCTTCAGTCTGGAACCGCGCGATCGCTACGGTCGCAGGTTCGAATCCTGCCCCGGGATGGATGTGTGTGATGTCCTTAGGTTAGTTAGGTTTAAGTAGTTCTAAGTTCTAGGGTACTGATGACCTCAGAAGTTACGTCCAATAGTGCTCAGAGCCATTTGAACTTCTCTGACATGTCTGAAACAACAAACATCACATGTTCATATATAATTGATTCACCTCGACAGGCAACGAATCCATCTTTTTTCAGTGCGGAGGCACAATAACACCTGACATCCACAAGGAATCTCACAGTAGCGAGCGTGAAGGACACGTACAGGGACTGCGTACAAGTGGCGCTAGATGGAAATTTGTGTCGGGTGTGGGGCGCGCTGATATAGTCCTCACAGTTGCCATTAACGCTGTGTCTGGGTGGCACAGTGGTTAACTCAACTGCGTAGAAAGCAGATCATCCGGTATTCGAGTCCCGGTCTGGCACACATTTTCACCCATCACCGCTGGTTCCGCGTAGATTCCTGGTTCAGCTGACACCGATAGTCCCTTCTCCCTTCTCCACCCTCAATTTACATATACGGATCGCTTTTGCAAACAAATCGATGCAAACGGGGTAACACCTGACAGATATGCAACACACCTAACGTACAGGCAACGCTGCTACAATAGTTACTGACCAAAACTATCAGGAAAACCCCATACTGTACAGTCACTTATTATAGTCTATAGTAGACAACGATAGTTTTACAACTCTACTCCCGTGAGGTTGGATGCACCGTCCATGGCCACACCGACGTTACTTGAATCTTCCCGTATGAGGATGCGTTCAGGTTACTGACGACCGAGGCGACAGGAAGATTATCCCTGTGTGTCCATCTTTTATGAGAGGGTTGGGGCACTCGGCTGATCGATACTGGATGTCAAATTAAACACGTTTCCGCCGTCTAGTTTCCAAACTTATTTGTCCACCAGGTTCGGCGATTTACTACGCCATCTTCAGGTGCCAGACGTGTAGGAGAATTCCATCTTGGTTCTGATCTAAACAGGGGCCAGCAATACTGGTATTAGTAGATTTATGCTTGCTGTAGCGATACCTTCAACCGCCATCTGGCGACTAGTATTGCTGGCCCGTTTTTATCAGAACCGAGGTGGAATCTTCCTACACGTCGGTCAGGGGTCTGAAGATGTCGTAGTAAATTGTCGAAACTGGCAGTCAAATAAAATAAGTTTGGAAACTAGCGACCTGAAAAGTGTTTAATTTGACATCCCGAAAAGCATCCCCTTGCAAAGTTCAATGAAATAAATTTTCCACATCTTGAGTACTAGAACGTCGACCGACATGAGTGGGAAAAAATGGAGAAAAAGAAGACGACATACCTGTTCGTTTAATCAGGTATAGTTTATTTACATTACCGATGCGTTTTATTTGTACATGAAACAAGTACCCTTCCACTATTTGCTGACAAAACAAGAAGAGGTGCAGATACGGAAAGGTCTAAGACAAGGTTGCGCCGTATCCGCTGTTATCTTTAACCTACACATTGAAGAGGCACTGAAAAAAGTAAGGGAAAATTCACAGACAGGTATAGTAAGTCATGGTCAACGAATAGATATGATAAGATATGCCGATGATATAGCTGTCCTAGCTGAAAGTGAAGAATATCTTGTAGTCCTACTGAATAGATTGGATAAAGTTATGGGGGAAGAATATAATATGAGAATTAATAAATCAAAAACAAAAGTAATGGCATGCGACAAAAAAGATCAAGTGAAAGTCCAAGTTCATGTAGGCGATGAACTGCTTGAACAAGTTGATAAATTTACTTATCTGGGCAGTGGTTCAAATGGCTCTGAGCACTATGGGACTTAACATCTGTGGTCATCAGTCCCCTAGAACTTAGAACTACTTAAACCTAACTAACCTAAGGACATCAAACACATCCATGCCCGAGGCAGGATTCGAACCTGCGACCGTAGCGGTCGCGCGGTTCCGGACTGAGCGCCTAGAACCGCTAGACCACCGTGGCCGGCTGTCTGGGCAGTAATATTACCAGGGATGGAAGGAGCAGGGCAGAAGTGAGAAGTAGAATTGCTCAAGCAAAGGCTGCTTTTAACAAGAAGAAAAACATCTTAACATCTAAGAGCATCAGCCTTGAAATCAGGAAAAGATTTTTGAAATCATATGTGTTGAGTGTGGCATGCTATGGGTGTGAAACATGGACTCTCGGGACAGAGGAAGACCAGAAGCTAAATTCTTTTGAAATGTGGTGCTTCAGACGCATGCTCAAAATAAAATGTATCGACAAGGTCACAAGCGAAATGGTTCTGGAAAGAGCAGGCGAGAAGAGAAGCTTCTGGAGTTTCATTGTTAAAAGAAGAGTACAATTTACAGGCCATCTATTAAGACATAAAGGACTCCTGAACACAATCATAGAGGGATATGTCGAGGGAAAAAGACCAAGAGGAAGACGACGGCTGAGGTACTTGGATCAGATCGTGAAAGATGTGGGATGTAACACCTATAAAGAAATGAAGAATGGAGACAAGCTGCCATTGTAGCTGTTGCAAACCAATCCTTGGATTGATCACTACAGAAGAAGAAAGATGTATATTGGACAGCGTTGTGTTTGCCTTCCTGTCTCCTGAGAGATCCCAAGACGATCGTTATAGACTGGAATCGATGGTCTGACGACCATTTGTTTGTGGTCATTGACTGGAAGTAAAGAAAGATATACTGTACGTTGCGGTTGTACTCTGACACTTTTGTTGTCAGATCCGAGTACTGGCCGTATGGGTAAAACTCGGTAGTGTGTGCGTGCTCGCCCTGGCCACGTTTGAGAGGGAGAGCGCCGAGCGGGCGGCTGACCCAGTGCCCGCGGTGTAAATTAAATCTGCTACTCCAGTGGTGGTCACGTGACCGCGGCAGCCGGCCGCCGCCTGCCTCCAGCCGGTGGGCACGCTATTGTGTGGGGGGCTCCTTTGTGCCCACAGAGACAGCGCCGGCTCCTGCGACAAAACCGCCGGCCGGGAGCCGAGCAACAGAGTCGAGCCCTGATTGGCCGCTACAGATAGCAGCCGTCTGGCGCCGGGTCAGCCGCCACCAATCAGCCGGACGCATCTACCCGGCCGTTCTCGCGCTGAAAGACCGCCTCCACCTGCACCAGAGGGCGCGCGTATGTGTGTGTGTGTTCCACAAAAACTTTCGTGTCCTCCTGGTTGCACTGTACGTGAAAGAGCTGGTACAATGGCGTGGTCCTCGCTAGTCCGAAGGAATGAATCCCCAGTGCCTGATGCAGACTTACGACCTCTCTTCGTATGACGAAAATTGTGAGTGAACTTAGGCAGAACCATGTTACGGCTGTGGTGGACGAGGAGGTGTGTCAGTTAGCCTTGGTATGTTTCTTAGATGGTTTCCCACAAGCCTCTAGGTGAGTACTGGACTGGAGCCCACATGCCACCTCAGGTACACTGACACAAACATTAAAGGAACTTTCTCACTGTTGCACACAGAATTTACTCCAGACGCAACAGGTGGAGTACACTGACTATGTCCCGGCAGGTGAATAGGACACACTTCCTTAGGTTAGATTATATTCAATTTTCGTTCCATAACCTCCAAAATGACATGATTCTCGTGGGTGTGCAACAAGTCAGAAAATCTAAAACAAAAAACATAAAACATCTGAATCTGATATTTACTACCTTGATCATCTATCAGGAGATTGTCAAAAAATGTGACTACATTACTGCGAAGTGGAAGCGCTAATATTTACAGAATTAATTCACTGTCATAATGAAACATAGCTATGCAGTTTTAATAAATTTATCATACGCAAAATGCCTAATCTTGACTGTTGCGACCAATGCTGTCAAAACTGAAATATAACAGACACTTTTATTTAAGCTAACCTAATAGTCCCTTTTAAGATTCTCACGCATAGAATAGAAGGAGTTTCCTATCAAAAAGTCTTTCAAACTCTGTTTAAACTGTGCTTTATCTGAAACTAAGATTGTAATGGTTACTGTCAATTTATTGGAACTGTGAGTTCCTGAATGTTGGACCCCTTTTTGAACCAAGGTAAGTGATTTTAGGTCTTTATGTAGCTTGTTCTTCTTCCTAGTGCTGATTATGTATTGAGCTATTGGCTGGAAATTACTTGCAACAAATTTCATTAAGATATAAATACACTGAGAAGCAGTGTTTGGACTATAGAGTTCCTAGAACCGATTACTGCTTGATGTTCTTGAATTTACACCACAAATGATTCTTATTACACGTTTTTGCACACTAAAAACTTTTGTTCGGTTTGATGAGTTACCCGGAATATGACTCCATATGACATAGTACAATGAAAGTAAACAAACTATGCAAGGTTTTTTGTATTTATATCTCCTACATCTGACGTAATTCTCACTGCATACAGATTGTTTAGGCGCTTCATCAATTCCATGGTATGCCCTTCCCAACTGAATTTATTATCGAGTTGTAATCCCAGTAATTTAACACTATCAACCTCTTCTAAATCTATTATAGGTTCTGAACTGCATATAGTGGGTCTTTTCAAAGTTTAACGATACTGAATTACTTTTGAACCATTTATTAATCTCTGTGAACATTTGATTAGCAGTCATTCCTAAAACTATACTTTACTTGCTACTAATTGCAATATTTGTATCTGCAAACGAAACAAACTTTGCATCTGGAATATAACAGATGAAAAGTCATTAATGCACACAGAAAAAGCAATGGGCCCAAGTTGGAACCTTCAGGGACACCACACGTAATTAATTGCCAGTCAGATGAAGACTGACTGCTTGCTCCACAAGTATTTCACAACGACAACCTTTGTTTGCTGTTAGGTACGACTCTAACCATTTCTTAGCCCTGCCGGTGATTCCATAATATTCTAAATTGCTTAATAGAATGCTGTGAGTCACTCAATCAAAGACTTTTGACAGGTCACAGAAAACGCCAGTAGCCTCTAATTTGTTACCTAATGAATTCTGACGGCATATGTAAATATCGTTCTCTATATTGGAGCCCTTAAGGAACCCTCAGAACAGGGACAGCCAAGATTTCGAAACGGGAGCAGTGCTCTGGCCCACTGGCTCGCGTGGCATAACTGTCTCGCCGTGGCGCATCACCAAACCAGAGTGTCAAATGGTGTGGAGGAGGAAGATGGGGAACTGCGAAAGTGCCACATTGACATGACGGTACAGTACCACTCCATAAAACTTGATTTCATATTTCTCAACAACACTGACCGCAAACAAAACAATTTTTCTGTATAATTTAATTATTTTTGGTGCACTGAAGACATAAATTTTTATCTGGTACAAAGTGTAGGCATGCAGAGAGATGCGACCAGTTTCACTGATTTTTGTACTCATATTGCCAAGTAATCGTGACTTCTTGAATTTCATAGTTGAACAAGGCCTTTCACACACATATTTTGATCGGAATAGTTTATCACATTTGTAGCCTAATTGTGGAGGCGTGAAAACTGTCCCTCAGGAAAACAAATTGGCCCACCTGGGTAGTTTCAACGTAGAATAATTTGTCTTTTAAATGAGAATTGCAAGTTATTCAACTGCATTTGCAGATGCACGGGGGCCTTTTCAGTTAAAAATGCAAACAGTCTCAAAAAATCTCGAAAAACGTAAGATTCTCAGTGCCCTCAAAACTGTGAGAAGACTATCTTTGTAATTCTTTCAAGGCCACAATCAGTTCTTCATACCTTATACTTTCTGTAACGCCAGTTACTTTACGGAAATGGATGATGTCTTTTGTTAGATGCTGTCTCTTCTGTAATGCAATGTTTTTAAGAAATCCCCACCAAATCAGAAATCAACTGTTTCTCAACGGGAAGTGTCTTATTGTGGACAGTATGCAGTCAGTCCACTTATAATGTAAGGTCAGAATTCCATTTTGAACGTTCTAATTTTCGTTCCTGCACTCCGTTTTGCTTCAAAAATTCAACAATAGCATGTTTTAAACAGAAAATCATTACAGGCATTTCCCTGGACGTAACAAATGTACTTTGCACTAATACATAAAGCCTCCATACTCTTCGTTCACCTCCATCGAAAACTCTTGCAACTAACAATGGAATAACGTGTACGACTTCAGAAATTTCACTACTTGTACCACTGACATCATCATGTGCTCCATGCCAACCAATTTAGGACAAATTGCTTCTTCATGTGCAGGCATTCAATCTATCTGTCGATCGTAAGTTTTCCTGTGTCATCATCAAGTAAATCTTTAATTCCGGCTGTATGGTTTTTTTAAGGATATTCCATAGCAAATTTCTGGTATCTGTGGAATATGCGACTACATATCACATTACATATGCTGCGAATTCTTGCCCATCTGTTCTGTCATTACTACTCATTTTGAAAGGCTTGTGAGTATAGTTCGCTAGACTGCCTCTTTTTGTGCAGACAGCCATTTGACTTGCGAACTTCTTGTTCCTCGCTCCGTGCAAGGAATTTATAACAGAAACAAGAGCACATAACCACACTTACAGAGCTAATAACAGGATTGTTTTAAATATTCCCTGGAATAGACTAAGACTAACAAAAATACCAAATCGTTGTAGGAAAATCTTTTAATAACAACGTACCTAGTGGGAATGGCTATCTGAAGATGATAAAATCAGAAAATTAGTAGAATCCTAGCTGAAAGAACAAAGCTATCCACAGTGTTGATGAATTTTCAAATATTAATGTAAGTGATCTGTCAGTTTCAGTGGAAATATACAGCTTCTGTCCCTGTTATCGTTAAAGGTGTGAGTATATATCGATTATGAATAGCTTTTGCTGGAATAAATTTGTAAATATGCAATTAAATACGGACAAAAATAAACTATATGTAAACATATATGACTATTAACATATGTAACAGTGGACAGTGCCTTGTGCCATTTAAAATCAGTCTAAAGGCTAATTAATGAAAACAAAATACTACCTGTTTCAACCTAATACGGTCGATAACCGACTATTTGTTTAGAAAGAAGTAAACTATAGAATACTAGGAAATTAACTACAAATAAAAGTAGGTACTACAGAGAAATATACCCACTTGAATATCTTACGTAGGGACTCGTCAACTGAACAGACCTGGAGAGGCACTAACAATACAAACAAGTTCGCGTCTTTCATAATCTTGTGCATCAGATCCACACAGTCTCGGGATCAGGAGCAGCCCAGAGACAATACTTAAAACAAAATTGCCGCACTGTCTAGAAATACTGCTAGAATGCCTACAGTAAATCTACAGCCTTGCTATATAGTCCACCGGTTACATCGTCAGACGCTGCATTGAACCATGGATCCAGACAGTTTTCTTCAGGGTACATCAATTACCACGTAAACTCTTTCCTATTTTCCACGGTGACCTTAATTGCTTATCGGTCTTCTGCACAAAATACTTCCTTAAGCACGGACTCTACGTTAGACGCAATCGGAGTAAAAAGCTCATTTACTTAAAAAAGAAGCAGTCTTATATGATGGTATTCCAGTTATTGCGACAGACTTTCGTTTTAGTAACTATAAAGTTGCTCTGGTTACTACCACGTCTCATGCAATAGCACAGTTGTCTTTATGTCCTTTGGAGCTGCACATTCAGATTAACAATAATTGTTTCCAGAGTAACTTCCCTGTTACGCAACAGCCATCAAAACGTTGTTACAGCAGCCCATCACGTTGGATATGGCAGTTAAGGATAACAGAAGACATACTACGCTTCTCGATCATCTTCACCACAAACGTTCTCGTAGCATTAAGAATACGACTGTATTTCATAGACTACACTGTTAAAATTATGAAGTACTTCTACAGCCATAACGTCTTTTATAGGTAACGGGTGGTTGTAATTAAACCGCAGTTACTCACGGAGTTCCAGTGTGGGCTGAAACTATCGTACGGCAACTAAATTTGGAGAATCTGCCAATGCGATAATGCGGAAGCGATTTACGCTGCAAAAAGAAGTAGTTTCAATTGCGGCCACCAGTTGCAAATCTGGTGCTTTAAACTGGCTGTATGACGGCATAACAGCCACGCTGTCGTCTGACAAGCCATAAGGTGAGTGAACTTACTGCTATCGAGAAAAGAGTCCTTTCGAAGATAGTAAGAAATTCAGCCTTCAGTTGCAAGGTAAGGCTGAATTTCTTATTGTCTGAACAATTCACGGTTGCTGAAGCGCTGCATTATCTTAAAGATTTGTAAACTTTCGAAGATAGTGAAACTGTTGTATGTGAACGGCAGCAATTACAGTGCAGCATTGACAGAGTATCGCAGCCTAAAAGATCTTAGGAGAGTTCAGTTGTCATTAAATGGATTACATAATCTTAAGATGGCAATGAAATTGGAACACACGGGTGATCTTGGTGTGATGGAAGTTGTTGACGAGGTTGCTCTTGCTGTGACTGAGCCAGTTAGTACAGGGTGGCCCAAAAAGAATGGTCACATTTTAAATAACTATAACTCCATCAGTTTTACAAATTAGTTTTATTCAATTACGTAACTAAATGCTCCCAGGCACCCAATTACAAGAACTAACCACAAAAAATCATGTACGGAAAATGACTTCCAGAAGATGGTGTCCTTCCTCGGTGATGCATTCCACAAGTCTTTCCTCGAAATTTTCCATCACTTTCACTACTGTTTCTTCTTGAATTGCCATAATTTCCGCACTGATTGCCTCCTTCAGATCAATTAAGTTTCGGGGCTTCTGTACGTAGACTTTTGACTTTAGGTATCCCCAAAGAAAAAAATCACAGGCTGAGAGGTCAGGTGATCTCGCGGGCCAGTGGACATCTCCAAAACGCGAGTTGATGTGGTGGGGGAACATCCGCCTTAAAACACACATGGAGTCATTGGCTGTGTGGGCCGTGGCCCCATCCTGTTGAAACCAAATTCGATCTCGATTTACGTGTAACTCTCGCAGTTTCGGCACCAAAAGCTACGTAGCATGTTAACGTAACGTTTCGAGTTCACTGTGACTGTAGCGTTGTTCTCCTCAAAAAAATAAGGACCAACGATCCCCAATCTTGAAATTCCACACCAGACTGTTACCTTAGCACTATGAAGAGGCTTTTGGTGCAATTCTCTGGGATTATCTGCTGCCCAATACCGGCAGTTTTGTTTATTGACATAGCCGTCTAAATGGAAATGGGCTTCATCTGACATAAGAAGCACAACATCATTATTAGAGTACAAAATGTCAAGCATTGATTCACAAAATCGTCTTCGCTGCTCAAAATCACGATCATACAGCTTTTGCGTGATCATAATTTTGTATGGGTGAAACTGTAACTCACGGCTTAAAATACGCTGCAACGAACTACGGCTGAGGCCTAAAGTTTGAGCACGATGCCTAGTGGAACGACGCGGGCTTTGCAGCACTGACGCTCTAACATCATCAATGTTCTGTGGAGTAACTGCCGTACGTGTACACCCTGTAGATTTACCACTTTTGACAGACCCTGTTGTCCGGAATGCAGTCACCCAACGTGATATGGATCTGCGATCTGGAATGGGTCCATCACGCGCTACACCAAAACGTTGTCGAAACAATCGTTGCACAGTAATAAACGATTCATCATTTCTGAAAAACTGTTCCACAGCAAAAACACGATGCTCGACCGTCCACTGCGCCATCTCGTGGCAAACTGGGTGTAATGGCCGACTTGCAGACGGCCGGCAGTGGTCCCCCCTCCTCACCTTTCAATGGTACTACGCAGTTCAAATCCGACCATCCTTTTTGGGCCACCCAGTACTAGTGCACAAGCAGTTTCACGAGAGTTGACCACCCCATGGCCAATAGTACGGAAAATTTTGCAGTCTATTTTACAGCGGTACAAGGTCTAGATGATACAGTAACTAAAACTTCCCGATCCGCAGCAAAATTATGAATTTGCTCTTCGGTTTCTGACATGGATCGAAGTTGATGACATGTGACCAGGCAATATTCTATGATGTGATGAGGCCCATTTTACAGTACAGGGAGCAACGAATACGCAGAACTGACAAATGTCGTGTACTGTTAAACCACGTGTTGTACATGAAGAGCCGTTGCACTCGATATGTGACAGTGTGGTGTGGATTCACACGTACCTTTATTCTCGGTCCGTTCTTCTTCGAAGAGAATGCACATTGAGGGCTTGTCAGATGTCTCATGACATCTGCATGTTACCGTGACCTCTTTGTACAACATGTGATTCCTGCTTTGAAGTAGCGCAAATGTATGGAATCTACCGTTTTCAGCAAGATGAGGCCGTGTGATTGTATTATCTCCAGAGGTTTTCCAGATGCGTGGCCTGCAAGATCACCTGATCTGAATCCGTGTGAATTTTGGCTTTGGGGATATCTAAAAGAACGTATTTATAAGTGATACCTTCACCCTCTACCTTCTCTTAAGGCTATTACACAGGAAAACGCTGCTCGTATTCCACCGGAACTGCTGCGAGCAATGTTGATCACTTCGTTTTAGGAATAAACCATCTCGTCGACACCTTATGACACTAGCCTGTTTGTTTTAAGTTACTCTTCCCTAACAACCTAACCTTCAGACCTGTCGCGGGAAAAGCCACTTATAACGCTAACTTGCCACGTATAATGCACAAGCGTACCGTGAAACAAGCTAATGGTACCCTCTGAGAGGATTTTGAAATACTGACCGCTCCTGTATCTAATGGATAAAGGTATCGGACTATAATTTTGAATGTGATGAAATTACCAGAAAACTAAATGAACTTTAACCTTGGGAGTTACTGAAAGTGGTAAAATCCATATGCGAATGAAATAAATGAACGGTCGCCAGCACAATTGGGCACATTAATTTGCAAATACATGTTTAAGAAAACTGAATATTGGTTGTTGAAGTTACTTTGATTAATATTTCCCTTTGAATAACACACAGGATACAAACTGACATAGGGTACTCTGAGCTATGTCGGAGGAAGGCAATGGTAAACCACCACCACTAGGACCTCGCCTAGTACCCGTACATATCTGGATGTATGAAGTTAGCGAAGCAGTGGCGAAGTTTTGGTGGCAAGCGACATGGCGGCTAACTGTACTCACGGCTCTTGATGTTCGAAAGCTCTATAAAATCTCTTCATGGCGTCGGATTTTCAACATGTTAGAGCCATTCCATTTTGCCGAGAATACCAAACAATAGCCAGATCCACATCCGAGGCAAAAATCCTTGCAAAGCAGCTTCCAATTGCCTCTCTTGGCGCCGTCGAAGCGTACTGTGCTACGGCTGGCCACTTACTGCGTACCTTTTCCCACCAAGGAGCCGCCCAGTTCGTCCGCCAAAACCACCTTTTGCATCGTGCCATGCAACTTCCATTGCGGAGAGACTTTGAGACTACATCTTTGTAGTTGAGACTACATCTTTTACATTTTACAATACAATTGCCCTAAGCATGAACCAGATTCCAACTAACACTGTCTTTCTTATAAACATATACATACTATAAAAATTCAGTATTTTAACAAATCATTTTGCTTTTTTCATATATATAATATAACATGAGGGTTGGGTGGGAGGGACGGGGACCTGAGAGAAATCGTGCAAGTACTATGTGACTGGCGTGAAATTGGTTAACGTAGTGTAAAACTACTGAAAGTAATACGTGGAAGTAATGAAAATAATACTTCACACCTGCTGTGGGTTTCGGAGTCAAAATGTTCATGACCAAAAATTGAGGCTGTATTACCGTAATATTGTCAACTGGCTTGAAATTCCCTACTTCTCATGCACCAGTGGCTTTGTCTCATCCTAACGAAGCTGCCAGTGACTGATGTACTGCGACCTCAACCAGCGGCAGCGCCAGCGCCAGCGGCCCTCTTGCGATGGCCAGAAAATTTTCTGTACCCCCCCAAACGCATCAGATCAGCTGGTGGCTGAAACTGATGGAGATGGCAGAGCAGTAGCAGCAGTATCCAAGACAAGACTTTCACTGAAGCAGGTGACGAGGTGAGATGAAGAGAGGTGGGGCAAGTAAGTGAAGCGGTCTATGTACAAAAATTCCAACTAGAAAAACTTCGCTTTGCTGCGTTTTTCTTTCTATGTTTCATTCGATTGGCTGGGGTCTAGATGTTCCGAACTCCAACTGATCAAAGTGATTCGTTAGAGAGCTCGAGTTCCCTACTGAGCAATGTACGTTTTACTTGGTCAACCAGTGATCTCTGTTCTACAATTCTCCTCTGAAGAAAGTCATCCCTCGCTATTCCTGTCTCTCTCCTAGACGAATGAAACAACTTTCTGTCATTACTGCCGTGCTTCTCCGTTTCTCTGGAAAAAGTTTAGATGGTCTTATGTCCTTAAACAATGTTTTCTTTGTAAAAGCTACATGTTCTGAGGAGTCTCGCGGCTTTCAAAGGCCTAGCTTGTGGTTGTCTTTCCACCTGCAGGATACCGATCTCCAGCGGCGGTGCCAAGAGTTGACTATGTGTGTTCGGCTGACAAAAGCGCTTTCCTTAAAAATCACCCTCACTACATCACGTAAAAACATTCATGAGAGTGGTTGCTGCAGGATGTCCTAACGGTTGTCCATCTGCAAGGCGGCGCCCTGGGTGTCACGAAGATGTGTGCGGGGCCCTTCCATTGGCAATGACCAGTTCCCCTCGCTAGCCTTCTAAGGAGAGCTCAGTACGTTTCTTGACTGTTCCGACGTTCGGCCGTGCTTCCATGTCGACCACTGTGCCTCCAAAACATTCCTTTATTTCCCGTTAGCATGCAGTTCTTTTTTAGACTACTACAGAAGCTGACAGCCACTTGTACATTTGATATAAATTAAAACTTGCAATTAATTATTCATATGTAGGAGGATAAGGGTGGAGAAACTTCAGGATAAGAAAATCAGGCACAATTACATAGCACTTATTTCAGAAAGGTCTCAGTTACTTGAATGTAGTCAATTACAGTCATTGGAAAAGGAATGGGCAAGATACAGGGACACAGTACTAGAAGTGGCTAAAGAATGTCTTGGAACAGTAGTGTGTAAAGGTAGGATGAAGCAAACAGCTTGGTGGAATGACACGGTCAAGGCAGCCTGCAAAAGGAAAAAAGAAGGCGTATCAAAAATGGCTACATACTAGAAGTCAGGTAGACAGAGAAAGTTATGTTGAAGAAAGAAACAAAGCCAAACAGATAATTGCAGCATCCAAGAAGAAATCTTGGGAAGACTTTGGAAACAGGTCGGAGATTTTGGGACGAGCTCCTGGAAAACCATTCCGCAGTGCAATTAGCAGTCTTCGAAAGGGAGGTAAGAAGGAAATGACAAGTATTTTGGACATGTCAGGAAAACTGCTGGTGAATCCTGTTGATGCCTTGGGCAGATGGAGGGAATATTTTGAAGAGTTGCTAAATGTAGGTGAAAATACGATCAGTAATGTTTCAGATTTCGATGTACAATGGGATAGGAATGATGATGGAAATAGGATCACATTTGAGGAAGTGGAGAAAATGGTCAATAGAATGCAGTGCAATAAAGCGGCTGGGGTGGATGAAATTAAGTCGGAACTCATCAAATACAGTGGAATGTCAGGTCTTAAATGGCTACACAGGATAACTGAAATGGCGTGGGAGTCGGGACAGGTTCCATCAGACTGGACGAAAGCAGTAATCACACCAATCTTTAAACATGGAAACAGAAAAGATTGTAACAACTACAGAGGTATCTCTTTAATCAGCGTTGTGGGTAAAATCTTCTCATGTATTGTTGAAAGGAAAGTGCGAGTATTAGTTGAGGACCAATTGGATGAAAATCAGTGTGGGCTTAGGCCTCTTAGAGGTTGTCAGGACCAGATCTTTAGCTTACGGCAAATAATGGAGAAGTGTTACGAGTGGAACAGGGAATTGTATCTATGCTTTATAGATCTAGAAAAGGCATATGACCGCGTTCCTAGGAGGAAGTTATTGTCTGTTCTACGAGATTATGGAATAGGAGGCAAACTTTTGCAAGCAATTAAAGGTCTTTACATAGATAGTCAGGCAGCAGTTAGAGTTGACGGTAAATTGAGTTCATGGTTCAGAGTAGTTTCAGGGGTAAGACAAGGCTGCAACCTGTCTCCACTGTTGTTCATATTATTTATGGAGCATATGTTGAAAACAATAGACTGGCTGGGTGAGAGTAAGATAGGTGAACACAAAATAAGCAGTCTTGCATATGCGGATGACTTAGTTGTGATGGCAGATTCGATTGAAAGTTTGCAGAGTAATATTTCAGAGCTAGATCAGAAATGTAAGGACTATGGTATGAAGATTAGCATCTCCAAAACGAAAGTAATGTCAGTGGGAAAGAGGTATAAAAGGATTGAGTGCCAAATAGGAGGAACAAAGTTAGAACAGGTGGACGGTTTCAAGTACTTAGGATGCATATTCTCACAGGATGGCAACATAGTGAAAGAACTGGAAGCTAGGTGTAGCAAAGCTAATGCAGTGAGCGCTCATCCACGATCTACTCTCTTCTGCAAGAAGGAAGTCAGTACCAAGACTAAGTTATCTGTGCACCGTTCAATCTTTCTACCAACTTAGATGTATGAGAGCGAAAGCTGGGTGGATTCAGGTTACCTTATCAATAAGGTTGAGGTTACGGATATGAAAGTAGCTAGGATGATTGCAGGTACTAGTAGATGGGAACAATGGCAGGAAGGTGTCCACAACGAGGAAGTCAAAGAAAAACTGGGAATGAACTCTATAGATGTAGCAGTCAGGGCGAACAGGCTTAGATGGTGGGGTCACGTTACACGCATGGGAGAAGCAAGGTTACTCAAGAGACTCATGGGTTCAGCAGTAGAGGGTAGCAGGAGTCGTGTTAGACCAAGGAGAAGGTACCTGGATTCGGTTAAGAATGATTATGAAGTAATAGGCTTAACATCAGAAGAGGCTCCAATGTTAGCACTGAATAGAGGATCATGGAGGAATTTTATAAGGGGGACAATGCTCCAGACTCAACGCTGAAAGACATAATCAGTCTTAAATGATGATGATGATGATTAATTATTCAGATCGAGGGTGGATCTCTAATATGAATTTACATATGTTGCGTGACGGTTCCGAAAAACTGTCTCGCAACATAGTGAATATGATTTCTGTATCGTATGTGAAAGGGTTGCATGGAAGCATTGGTATTCAGCGTCCAAATGACCATCACTAAATGCATGACGTGCAGAAGGACATAGCCCAGACATATCCTCTGTAACACGTTGTGTGTGTGTGTGTGGGGGGGGGGGGGGGGGGGCACGGGTGGATCTTATATGTTCGTCGCCGTATTTACAAGAGCCTGAACACAGTTTTTGCTGTCAGCCAGAAAGCTCTGAAGAACATACTGACCATAATTTTCAGTCTGAAAGGTCACGTTATTCTAGTACTCATGAAAGAAAATGTTCTTATATGCTGTTTACTCAACAGTATCAGGAACTACAACTAGAAATAAAAGTTTTGAGTGGTGACTGATTAATCTATTCAGTGTAAGTTCACTTGCACAAACATAATAATATTTCTAATAATAATGATAATAATTTCCCTAACAGAAACGGCACTATTAGCAGTTAAGAGGTGACCTCTACGGTACGTTTCAAGTAAAATGTTCTATCCGCCTGATTTATGATCATTTAAGTGAATTGCTTGCCACAGAAGTGAAAATAATCTGACCACTTGCCATGCAGTTTTGTCAACATTATGGGCAACACACAAAACTAAGCGATGTAGGACGGTGTACAGTCCTTGCGAGTTCACTTGCTGTTACTACCGAAAACGCGTTTGGTAGGTGGCTAGCTCTGACGTCATCCGAGTGTGTGCTGGCGGACAGGTTGATAGCTCGGTGGGAAGTGTCTCCCACACTGCCTCTCTGGCCGTATGGACGCAGCGGATCGCTGGCACAGTCAGCAGCAATTAAAAGGCCCCTGTCTTAGACACAGTTTTACATAATTAGAGTTAAATTTGCTTTAGTTACTGTCAGAGTTTTAGCTTTGCCGGCTAGAATTTCTAGAACCGAAATTACAATAGAACATTACCTCTGCACTACCTCTTTAGTATTATATAGTGAATTTAATCAAGTGCTCTAATTAGAAATCTCTGTAACAATTACAAATGATACTTAATCTATTATGAGTAAAGACGTTATTGTTCCAAATGTAGATTTTAGTACATAGCTTGAAAATTATTATAGGTAGCTTCATGGAATTACATAGTTAATGTTTCTATATCAAGCTGAAACTATATACGTATTTTCATCTTTCCTGAGAATATTTAGTGTTTTCAATTTTTCGTAAAAGCACCGATTTTGACCAACATATTGCACCGATAAAGTTGAGACTTGTGACTGTTGACTGTGACATACATTTGCAAACCCTGAACAGTGTTTTGGTTTCTGGCTTCATTATTTAGCACCACTTACTGTTTTCTTAAAATAATATGTTTAGCGCAACTTGTTCATGTGATCATTCTGAGATTTAACAATTTTATCATTAATACAGTGAAGCATACACTGACAAAAGTATTTCATTTCCCTCTTAGATTATGGCGCAATACTTTGTATACTACACACAGGCGCGTTATGATGACGTGGCGCTAGCAGCGCTCGCCTCCGTATCTCTCAAACTAAACAGCGCTTGCTTTGCCACAACATGTCACCAGTATTTGGATGCTATGATCAAAAGCTGTAAATGAGTTAAATACACTTTAATGACAATACCTCCGTCTGATACTTTGTGTGTGCTGCGGTATCTTGGGAGACATACACTGTTCAGTCGAAAAATTCTACCACCTCCTTAATACCGCGTTAGTTGACCATTGGAACGCAATACGGTACCAAGTATTAGTGGCCTTCATCTGAGGAGTCCTTCAAGTGCTTGCAGAGATGTGTCACACCAAGTGACTACGCACGGAGCACGCAGTTCCCGTGAATTAGTGAAATCATCAAGCATGAAGGGAACTAGTGGTCTGCAGTAATGTTCGAGTAGTCAACCGCTGTCATGGCGTGCCCGCATCTCATGGTCGTGCGGTAGCGTTCTCGCTTCCCACGCCCGGGTTCCCGGGTTCGATTCCCGGCGGGGTCAGGGATTTCCTCTGCCTCATGATGGCTGGGTGTTGTGTGCTGTCCTTAGGTTAGTTAGGTTTAAGTAGTTCTAACTTCTAGGGGACTGATGACCATAGATATTAAGTCCCATAGTGCTCAGAGCCAGCCTGTCATGGCGTCTTTCGCTATTATCACAGATCCCACGGAAATCCAGGTGAATGTCCTACTTAGCATAATACTGTCCCAATGGTCTGTGTTAGTGAGCGGCGAAGGTTTCGAGCAGCCTGGATGACGGTGTATCGAGACCCGACCATTGATGTATTGTAACGTGTGTCCGGACACGACAATCGACGTGCTGTAACGTGTATCCAGACCCGACAATCGACGTGCTGTAATTGGTATCCCGACACGACCGTCGACGTGGTGTAATGTGTATCTGACCACGACCATCGAGGTGCTGTAACAAGAAACGTGGGTCATCCGACCAGGCGACACATGCCCATTGATCACAGTCCAGTCTTCATGTTCCCGTGACAGTTGCAGTCGTAGCTGACGACGTAGATGCGTCAATGTGAGAACAATTCGGTGTCGAATTGTGTGTAGCCCACTGTTCGACAGTTTGAGTAAACAACGAGCTTGCACCATCATTACGCTCTGTCGCCAGACCTGCCACAGAGCGCCGCCAATCCCGCTCTACAGAGCGGGCAAGCGTCTGACCTCCACATTCTCTGATAGAACATCGACGTCCAGCACCTTGTCGCCTGTCTGTAGTTCTACACGTCCTTTAACCACTTCCCATACATGCTAATGAGAGTAGCACGCTAACAACCGACAGGATTCACCATTCGCGAGATGCTCGTTCCCAGCTGCCAGATCACAACGGTTTATCCTCTGTCAAAGAAGGTTACGTCAGAAGAACACCTTATTTGCAGCCTGCATCTTCACTGGAATGATTCCGTATTATCAATTTATCGGCTTAAATACCACCTTTAGAGCGTCAGGTGCCCTTAAAGCCACCAGACGGCGTTCAACCTTGTGGTGGACAGCTGTGATAATGTTTTGGCTAGTCAGTACCGAGCGAGGTGGCGCAGTGGTTAGCACACTGGACTCGCATTCGGGAGGATGACGGTTCAATCCCGTCTCCGGCCATCCTGATTTAGGTTTTCCGTGATTTCCCTAAATCGTTTCAAGCTAATTCCGGGATGGTTCCTTTGAAAAGGCACGGCCGATTTCCTTCCCAATCCTTCCGTAACCCGAGCTTGCGCTCCGTCTCTAATGACCTCGTTGTCGACGGGACGTTAAACACTAACCACCACCACTTGGCTAGTCAGTGTATCTCGAACGGTAACGGGCATCCTGTCACAGTACCTGGAGGAAAAGCAGACAGTACTTAACATTCGTGTCGACTTCTTCCCGTTAAAGACAGTGTCCTGCGTTTTGATATCTCTGACTGTGTGTAAAGGCTCCCCAGGGAAACTTCTCCAACCCAGGGCGAAACAGCCTTGGCAATATGAGGGCCCGTACATATACTTTTAGACGAGGCTGTTTCGATTACGCTGCAAAAGTTTCTCTAGGAAGCACTTTCATGTCCTCCACAGAGTCCGCATCATTCCAGTCGCGACTTCCGTAATTTTGGAGTCCTGAAGAAAGACATTCCTGGCGGTCGATTCACTTCGGATGAAGACGTGCACGCCTAGGTACAATCATGACTGCGTAGTGTGAAGAAAACAGTTCCGAGATACCTAATTTTGCGTCATTTTGACCGTAAATTTTGATTATTTAATCGCAAAAGAATCCGCTTTACTTCCAACGTTATCTAAAGTAACCACGTCAGAGTTTGTGTAAAGAACTCTGAAAAAACTCAAAAACACAAAGCATCAATAAAATATTAGGGTGGTGCAGAAGTTCATATAGCAACAGGAATTCTAGTGTGCAAACAAAACCGGTACGAACTATGTTTTTATTTATCGATTTTGATTTTCTATTTGTAGTTACCTATTGCTATATGAGCTTATATACTGGCATTTTTTGAGGTTGAATAACAGGTACATTTTTTCTTGTTCTACTGATTTTTGTTTATGTCAAACTAGTTTCGGGATTTAAAAAATGGTTCAAATGGCTCTAAGCACTATGGGACTTAACATCTGAGGTCATCAGCCCCCTAGACTTAGAACTGCTTACGCCTAACTAACCTAAGGACACCACACACATCCATGACGGAGGCAGGATTCGAACCTGCGACCGTAGCGGGCGCGCGGTTCCAGACCGAAGCGCCGAGAACCGCTCGGCCACACTGGCCGGCTCCAGCGTTGGCACATTGCTGTAAATACAAAAAGAGAATATATTATTGATGACTAAAATCTCTGTTATGAGTATCTGTTGTGTTTATTAAACTTACAGAAAAACGTTACGAACCTGTGCATCAACCCACTAATTTCGTAAGTAATTAGGAAATGGTTATAATTTTGTTCAGTTATTTATGGAAAGTCAGACAAATGCCGCATTTAGTCATGAGTATGCGGTAATAGGACGTCCTATTGGATGTAAACACAGTTTACGTAGCTGACAGCTGTCAAAATTGAAGATCCCCTGGATAACGTGCGTTGCAGCAATAGCGAGCAAGCAGCCTTGTTATGATAGGTCGGCTGTCGGTTCTAATGGCGGACGCCACAACTTGAGCGGAACGCCACATACCGAGATAAAATACGTAAATACAACTGGTAAAACACTGTACACATTCATAAAAGCACATACCTCCTGAAGAATACGTTAAAACACATGCGACAGCAACTACAATAAAATTAAAAAAAAGCTGGAAGCAGGAAACAGTAACGGCCATTGTTTATGCCTAAATCAACAATGTCAACACAGGTTGTAGAACACTTCACTGAAATTACCTTTATTTGTAAAGAAAGCAAGTGTTTAGTAAAGTTTGTCGCAAAGATGAAACTACATGAACTGCTTTGAGTCTTTACAGGGAAAGAGCGTTTTGCATCACAGCTTATCTTTTGGTAATCGATGCGTTGCAACGTCAGCAGTAGTCCATTGGTATCGGCGCCGTAATTAAACTGGCTCTATCAGCTGTGAAACTAACGAATATCCGTTCTCCTTTGTTATAAGATTCCTTAGGTACAAACGCTACCCTCCATTACTTTCCTCTGATTACAGTCCGGTCGGACATAATCGGCGTTATGTAGAAGCAGTTCCTTATGTGTGTGATTACGACTTTCTTCAGACACACTATTCTTTTTATCAATACCCCGTAAACAGTTTTGAAGTAGAATAAAATTCACTTTCAGTCGTCGGTTGCGAAACTACAATCTTTTCGTTTCTATCAATCACGATCGTCATATCCAGCTCTGGCGAAAACAGCACCACATGTCATAAACAGTTTGAAAGTCTCCATGATGTCAGTTATTATTTTAACGCACACGGCAGTTCGTAAAGTTGCATACAAGATAATAAATTCAAGGTGCATTAGTTAGATAGTTTGTGCAACTCAGTTACATGCAAACAGTTCGCTTCTAGTCACAACTATCACAGTAGGGATGGCGGTTATCAGTGAAGCAACTGATTATCCTGTATATCGTTTCTTTTGTATCAGAACCAGTTTAACTGGATTTAGCAGTTTCTCGAATAACAGATTTTTGATATTTCATTCCTATTATTTCCTGTAATAAATGTAGGAATCGGACAGACTGAGAAATTTTGTCTCAGTTTCAAGATACATAGACACAAAATACACTATGTGTTCAAAAGTATCCGAACATCTGGCTGAAAATGACTTACAAGTTCGTGGCGCCCCCCATCGGTAATGCTGGAATTCAATATGGTGTTGGTCCACACTTATCCTTAATGACAGCTCTCACTCTCGCAGACGTATTTTCAGTCAGGTGCTGGAAGGTTTCTTGGGGAATGCAGCCCATTCTTCATGGAGTGCTGCACTGAGGAGAGGTATCGATGTCGGTGGGTGAGGCATGACACGAAGTCAGAGTTGCAATGCATCCCAAAGGTGTTCTGCTGGATTCAGCTCAGGACTCTGTGCAGCCCAGGCCATTACAGGGATGTTATTGTCGTGTAACCACTCCGCCATATGTCGTGCATTATGAACAGGTGCTCGGTCGTGTTGAAAGATGCAATCGCCATCCCCGAATTGCTCTTCAGCTGTGGTAAGCAACAAGGAACTTGAAACATCAATGTAGGCCTGCGCTGTGACAGTGCCACGCAAAACAACAAGGGGTGCAACCCTCTCCATTAAAAAACACGACCACACCATAATACTACCACTTCCGAATTTTACTGTTGGCAATACACACTCTGGCGGATGACGTTCACCGGGCATTCTCCATACATGCCACCGGATCGCCACATTGTGTACAATGATTCGTCACTCCACACAAAGTTTTTCCACTGTTCAATATTTTCGCTCCTTACACCAAGACGGCCGTTGTGGCCGAGCGGTTCTAGGCGCTTCAGTCCGGAACCGCGCTGCTGCTAAGGTCACAGGTTCGAATCCTGCCTCGGGCATGGATGTGTGTGATGTCCTTAGGTTAGTTAGGTTTAATTAGTTCTAAGTTCTACGGGACTGATGACCTCAGTAGTTAAGTCCCATAGTGCTCAGAGCCATTTGCACCACTGCCCAGATAAGTAAATTTATCAATCTTACACCAAGCGAGGCGTCGTTTGGCATTTACCGGCGTGATGTGTGCATTATGAGCAGCCGCTCGGCCATGAAATGCAAAATTTCCTACCTCCCGGCTAACTGTCATAGTACTTTCAGTGGATCCTGATGCAGTTTGGAATTCCTGTGTGATGGTCTGGATACCTGTCTGCCTATTACACATTACTACCCCTTTCAACTGTCGGTGGCCCCTGTCAGTCATCCGACGATGTCGAGGTTTGCTGTATGTGCCCTTTCCCGTTTCCACTTCACTGTCACATCGGAAACATTGGACCTGGAGATGTTTATTAGTAGTGAAATCTCGCGTACATACGTGTGACGCAAGTGACACCCAATCACCTGATCACGTTTTTAAGTCCGTGAGTTCAGCGGAGCGCCACATTTCTGCTGTCTCACAATGTCTAATGGCTACTGAGGTCGCTGATATGGAGTACCTGGCAGTAGGTGTCAACACAATGCACCTAATATGAATACCGTATGTTTTGGGCGTGTCCGAATACTTTTGATCACAAACTGTACTAAATGAAATACGCAAATAAAAGAAACTTAATGTGATTCTTCAGTTTCTCCCGGCGTATTTCTTGCTCGAACAGTCCACGGGTGTACTTGCTGGTCCATAGCGTCCAAAGGGCACGATATTTAGGCGATCAGACATATCACCATCGTCAGGTGCGCTGACGAACTGAGTTCCTGTGGGCGGGCGGCCGTCTTAAATCCCCTCCCCTCGCGAGGCGTTCTCTCCGAAGTCCGCGCGCGCACGTCAGCGGTTGGTGAGACGCTGGCGCTGGCGTTGGCGTCTGTGGTGGCGTCGGTGTAATTGCCTCGTTCGCCCTAGTCGCCCAATCGTTTCCTCGGCTGAGCGTGTTTTTGGCTCAAATGGCTCTGAGCACTATGGGACTTAACTTCTGAGGTCATCAGTCCCCTGAGCGTCATTTTAATTAGACTCAATGCTGGTTCCCATGCCCTGTTGAGGTTGCAAATTCGTTTCCTCGGCTGAGCGTGTTTTTGACTCAAATGGCTCTGAGCACTATGGGACTTAACTTCTGAGGTCATCAGTTCCCTGAGCGTCATTTTAATTAGACTCAATGCTGGTTCCCATGCCCTGTTGAGGTTGCAAATTCGTTTCCTCGGCTGAGCGTGTTTTTGACTCAAATGGCTCTGAGCACTATGGGACTTAACTTCTGAGGTCATCAGTTCCCTGAGCGTCATTTTAATTAGACTCAATGCTGGTTCCCATGCCCTGTTGAGGTTGCAAATTCGTTTCCTCGGCTGAGCGTGTTTTTGACTCAAATGGCTCTGAGCACTATGGGACTTAACTTCTGAGGTCATCAGTCCCCTGAGCGTCATTTTAATTAGACTCAATGCTGGTTCCCATGCCCTGTTGAGGTTGCAACTACAATCTCGGTTGATGAGTCCGTCCCTGGTACGAATTTCGATAGCTTCTCTAACGACACTGTCCCAGTATTTATATGTCTATGCAAAGACCCTGGTATATTGGTAGTACATTTCGTGATTTTCGGACAAACAGTGCTCTCCATATAGAAATTCGAGACCACAGATGAGAGTGGGCTCCCCATTGCAACGCCTTCTGTCTGTTCATAGTATTCTCCATTAAAGAGAAAATACGTGCAGGTCAGAACGTGCTTGAAAAGGTCGGTCGTCCTCTCGTCAGATTTCTGTGTAATAAGCTCGACTGACTCTCGACAACTTCAAGCTGAAAGACTCAGATATCCTGGTGAGATTTGACGTTGTTACATTATTCACCAGGATGCCTCTTAGAGAGTCAGTTGAGCTTATTGCACAGAAATTTGAGGAGAAGACGACCGACATTTTCAAGCACCTCTACGTATTTTCTCTTTAATAGAGAATACTATGAACAAACAGAAGGAGTCGCAATAGAGAGCCCACTCTCGCTTGTGGTTGCGAATTTCTATATGGAGGAAGCTTTGGCGTCATCCAAACGGAAACCTAATTGTTTTCTACTTATGTGGATGACATGTTCGCAGTCTGGCCCCATGGAAGGGACAAGCTCCTAGACTTCCTTACAAACCAGAACTCCACACATCCGAACATCAAATTCACTGTGGAGACCGAAGCAGAAGGAAGATTATCATTCCTGGACGCCATGGTCAAAAGAAGAGCGGATGACACTCTGGGCCACAGGCTACACAGGAAGAAAACGCACACCGACGTGTATTTGCATGCGGTTAGTTGCCACCACCCTGCGCAGAGGAATGGGGTGCTAAAACCACTGGTGCACAGGGTGTGCACCATCTCCGAGGCAGAGAGTCTGCCCCAAGAGATGGAACACCTCAAAACTGTATTCCGGGAAGACGGGTACTCGGAATGGCAGAGCAGACGCGCTCTCCGTCGCACCTCTGCAGTACAGTGTGTGGAGACGGAAGAAGTCACGGAGAAAGAGATAGCCACTGCCCATATGACGTATAGTGGCTCACTATCAAGGAAAATAGGACGAATATTGAGGAAACACCAGGTAGGAACTGTCTTTTGCCTACCAGATAAAACGCTAGCATTATTGGGAAGTGTCAAAGACGATCTAGGATTGCGGAAGGCCGGAACATACCAGATTCCTTGTCAATGTGGGAAGACATCTGTTGGACAGACGGTGCTCACCATTGAAGATCGTTGCTGATAACATCAGAGGTACACTCGACTTGGGTACCTCAACAATTCGGTGGTCGCAGAACACTGTTTGTCCGAAAATCACGAAATGGACTACCAACATTCCAGGGTCTTGAAACAGACATCTAAATACTGGGACAGCGTCGGTAGAGAAGCTATCGAAATTCGTACCAGGGACGGACTCATCAATCGAGATTGCAGCTACATCGTCAGCAGGGCATGGGAAACAGCATTGAGTCTAATTAAAAAGACGCAGCAAAAGAGTCGAACGGGTGACTAGGGCAAACGAGGCAGTTACACTGATGCCACCACAGACGCCGACGCCAGCGTCTCAGCGACCGCTGACGCGCGGGCGCGGACCGCGGAGAGAACGCCTCGCGAGGGGAGGGGATTTAAGATGGCCGCCCGCCCTCAGGAGCTCAGTTCGTCAGCGCACTTGACGATGGTGACGTGTCAGATCACCGAAATATTGTGCCCGTTGGACACTATAGACCGGCAGTACACCCACGGACTGTTTGTGCAAAAAGAAACTTAGTTTGTCCGCCGATCTCTTCTTTTCTAGAAGAATAATGATTGGTTGACTACTAGAAAAAATCATCAGTATTTCCTTTTTGATTGTAATTTCTTTAAACTCTGCTCAAGAGTCATGTTGTGATAGGGGGGATTCCACTATTCTGACATTACGAATAGTGAGTGTTTAAGAGTGAAATCTTAGTTTAATTTGTCCATTTAGATAAAGACATGTTACGTAGTTGTAGACACAGGCAGCAGATCAGCTGCTTTCCATTTTTATTGTAAACTATGAATGAACTGCTAGGTTTTACCTTTTTTTTTCCTTGCATTGTGTCTCAAGTTGGTTGTGTTTCCTCCCGTTTTTAACCTTTTAAAGCAGATGAAGCACTGTACTCATACTTCATTGATACCGCACTGTTCAAAATAGTTTCAGATTAAGAATGATGTCGTTATATAATACTGCTGATGTCCGACGATGACAGTGAGAAACTACGTATCATAAGGAGCAGGTGGGACAAGTCTTGCGCAGTGCGTAGACAAGGTTTGTTCAAAAAAATCCAGAACATTAGTGATTTCGCACCAATGGTGTGTTGGAGCGAAACACGGTTGGCATCTCTGCACACGCCTTTGTTTAATGTGTAAATTCGGGAAGTTTCATTGTTCTATGTCTGTTAGTTGCTGGACAGTGCTGTATTCAGCAGAATGTTGTTTGCAGATTTCTAGATGGCAGAGTTGGAGGAGCAACACGTCTGCATTAAATTTCGCGAGAGACTCAAGAAAACATTTACAGAGACGCACCAAATGATGTAGGAAGTGCTTAAGCTGTACTCTGTGTTACGAATGGTTCACACGGTTTGAAAATGGACGGACGGAAGTTAAAGATGACCCTCGCTCAGTGCGCCCTTCGACTTCTACCGCTGACGGTCACCTCAGGAACGTCAACGAAATTGTGCGTGACAATCGAAGACTGACTGTCCGAGAGGTTGCAGAAGAATGTAACATTTCAGTTGGATCACGTCATGAAATCCTGACACAGCATCTTGGAATGCATCGTGTTGCCGCCATGTTAGTCCCACGGCTCGTGAGTCAAGAACAGAGGGACCTTCGCCCAGCAGTCTGTGAAGAACTTTTGGATAGCGCAAATGAGAACGAGATGTTCCTTAAGAGAATGATAAGTGGCGACGGGACGCTGGTCTACGGTTATGATGTTGATACCGAGGTTCAATTTTCAGAAATGCTCTCCAAGGCCAAAAAAGGCTCGCCATGTCAGGTCAAATGTCAAATATATATGACGGTAGTATCTGTTCCCGAAAGAACAGTTACCGTGGATGACCATGCAGCTTTGCTAGAAATGAAATTATAATTAAATGGACACCCTAGCTGCAAACAGGCGTTGATGTACTTCATTGGGGACATTTTGAAAATGTGTGCCCCCGACCGGGACTCGAACCCGGGATCTCCTGCTTACATGGCAGACGCTCTATCCATGTGAGCCACCGCGGGCACAGAGGACAGTGTGTCTGCAGGGACATATCCCTTGCACGCTCCCCGTGAGACCCACATTACCAACATGTCCACACCACTACATTCGTAGTGCGCCTAATAGATGTTTGCCCATCATACTCATTACTCGTGGCAGATTAATCTACCAAGTCCCGTACGAGTTCGGGCATAGCGTGTGCGTTCGCACAAGAAGGTCAATGGCCGGGAAGCCATATTTTAAGTATATATGACGGTAGTATCTGTTCCCGAAAGAACAGTTACCGTGGATGACCATGCAGCTTTGCTAGAAATGAAATGATAATTAAATGGACATTGTGCGAACGCACACGCTATGCCCGAACTCGTACGGGACTTAGTAGATTAATCTGCCACGAGTAATGAGTATGATGGGCAAACATCTATTAGGCGCACTACGAATGTAGTGATGTGGCATGTTGGGAATGTGGATCTCACGGGGAGCGTGCAAGGGATATGTCACTGCAGACACACTATCCTCTGTGCCCGCGGTGGCTCACATGGATAGAGCGTCTGCCATGTAAGCAGGAGATCCCGGGTTCGAGTCCCGGGCGGGGGCACACATTTTCAGCATGTCCCCAATGAAGTACATTAACGCCTGTTTGCAGCTAGGGTGTCCATTTAATTATCATTTCAAATGTCAAAGCTATGCAAATAGTTTTCTCTGATTTTGAAGGATTAGTTCATCATGAATTCGTGCCGCAGGGGCAACCTGTTATTAGATGGTACTGTCGAGACGTGTTGCGACGCCTGCGAAAGAATCGTGAGAAGCAAACGGCATGAAATGTGGCGAGATAATTCATGGCTCTCGCATCACGATAACGCACCCGCACATTCATCCTTGCTGGTGCGTGACTATTTCAAAAAGAGCGAAATCACTGTGCTGCCACATACTCCTCACCATCCAGACCTGGTCCCTATGAAAACTTCGTTTGAAGGACGAAGATTTTCAACGATACACGAGATAAAAGAAAATTCCCAGACGGCGCTCAGCGCGATCCAGCAAGAGTCTTACAAGATTGCTTCCGGGAGTGGAACCGGCGTTAGGAGCGGAGTATCAATTGGGGAGGAGAGTATTTCGAAGGAGACCATGCACAATAAGCAAAAGAAAGCGTAGAAAAACTTTGTGGACAAAGTTCCGAAATTTTTTGAATAGACCTCGTACACGCTACTATCTAGTAGGCCACGTCACATGCTAAGAGGTACATTGTTGTCTGAGCAATGCTGTATCATTTCTTATTCCATGTTTATGTTGCTCGTTTCTGTCGGTATTGGTATTACAGTAGCGCTGGTCTCTTTTTCCATTTTGTATCATAACGCAATATTTCACAGCATGCAGATTTTAAGACTAAAAACTACTTGTTCAGTATGTAACCTCCCCCTCACTTATCGACCTTAATGAGAGTGAAAAATTAAACCGCGTGTACCTAATGGGAATTTGGGAAAAGCAATCGTCACCGAAGTTGATCTGTCGGTAAAGAGGGAGGAAAGGGTTACATCTAAATGAAAGGAAAAATGCAAATGAAACTAGTGGAAATTAATTTTGAGAAAAGGGTAAAATTAATAAAGAAAGTAAATGTGCGGTCGTCACGTTAACAATTAATTGGCGTTAATTTGATATTTGAGATTTGGGGAAAAATACGGTCGTCAGTCCTGTGGACAACTACTATAATAACTGAAAAAGAAAGGTTATTGCACATATAATTAGCACTAAAAGCGTGGAAACTGAAGGTTGACACGTGTTGTGTGAAAAGTGAAAGTTTGTCAGAAGTAATAAATTTCGCTACACTCTGACTTAATTTAGAAAAAGAATTAACAAAACCGGAAAATTGGAAGTTAATTTAGTGACTGAAATTAATAGTGAGCTTTGTTTCTGAAGCACTACGAAATTCAATAAAATAAGGGTAGTCTTGGGCTACCTCAACAATCATTTCAAAAGATACTTGAATCTACGCAACTTAGAAATAAGAGATTTAACCTTGAACTTGAATTTAATGATTCTGAACAATTAACAATAGTAAAATTTAGTACGTAGCAAGCTGAGCTGTAGTCACTGGTAAGCTAAAATATGGTAACAAAACTCGCACTCATAATTTGTGCTTGTGTAATCTAAATATTGTAGCCAGCTATGAATACCTTAACTGAACTTTGAAATTAAAGCAGTGAAATGGAATGATATTACTTCAACGCTGGCGTCTGAATTTCAACGACACTCGGGTTCATTTCAGAAAAGGAAGGGACTCTGCTTGGTAATGCAATTGGGACAATGAGCAACAAAGGTTCATGCTACGTTGCTGTAATTTAGTGAGAAAAATTTAACAGTTTGAAAAGCTGAGGTCTGCCATACAGTTCTAAAACTTTACGTGCTACCAGTCTTCCTTGTTGGTTGATTGAAGGTTTGCAGTCGTCGGTCGAGGAGGTGGCGACAGTCACTCATTGTCGGCCGTCGCTTTTGCAGAAGCTGGATGTTGGCGCGCCTTCTTCTCGACACTGTCACCAGGCGAAACGGGCTCTTGATGTGCGCCAGCTAATGCTTCCCGTCCGCGACACCGTGTCAGAAACTATCATAGCAAGTCGAGCGCAATTACATGCTGCCAAACCCCGAAAGCGCGGCAACTCGCGGGAGCGTCACACAACACACCTGCTCCACCGCCCTACCCCAACCAGACTCTGCTCTGCCCGTGCTCCACGCGGCAGAGTTCACTCTCAAAGATCGTAAACACTTTGGTTCTCCACACGACCTATCGATGTAATCGTTCGATAGCATAGTTTTCCCTAGGCAAGACAGAAATGTCATATCTTCAGGTGACAAAGTAAGGAAAACAATTATAGTACAATAGATGGAAATAGAAGGATATGCATTTCTGGCGTTACAAGTAAAAAAAAAAAGGTTTGTTTAAAAAGGAAAAATTTTAGCGCTAATTGATATTTCAGTTTTTCATCGGTTATTGGTAAAAAATAAAAACTCCTTTTATAACTGAGACCAAACAGCTACTGGTTATTCACAACTAAAGTACCTGTATCGGCTTACCTGTCCTGCTTTTTCCGTCCCTAAGACACAGCGCATTCTCGTATACATTGTCACCACACGAAGCTTACAGTACTCACAGAGTCTAAAATTTTGTTTCATAACGTCCACGCTGAAATTTAATTTAAATTGGGGGCTAAAAATAAGAATGCCGATTTAAATTTTCGTGTGTTTCTGTCTAGCACAATTACACAACATAAAACTCACACCCACCTCAGGCGCCCACCTCACGCCACTGTGCTCCGACTGACTGACACAGTCGGACTGCCAGGATCGATATCGCTCTCGCTTCACAGTTCATGCAAATAGTGTTGCATATTGGAGGGCAGGCAGAATAACATGACCGGTAGATGCGCAGTCGGCGGGACAAGCGTGGGCATAGACGTGTTGGTGGGGGTTGTGGGTAGGCTGTCAGTACACAGCTGGGGAAATGTCGAGAAAGTGCCGTTCTAAACTAAAGCCTAAGCTCATATTCTTTGGAAATATTAAGTGGAACCCCGCCAAGCCCGCAGTTGCTTTTGTTAACATATAAAAAGAATTCCGCTGTAAACGAGGAGCCTCGTGAGTGGCGAATTTTGATTAGAACCCACATTTCAATTGTTACCATTTTAATAATTGCTGATTTTACCAAAATGCAAAAGACTACTGAAACAGTGGTTTATTAAGTTTATTAAGTGAGGAACTGAGGACAAGTAAGATGAACAGCTTATGAAAAATCGCTTCCTCGATAAAAAAAAAAAGTGTAAAGTATTCGCTTAGATTGTTCCAAAACCCATAGCATTTCTTCATTCGCCAGCTATCCATGGCCCTTACAAATTACATTCTAACATCGAAAAGGTCTGTGGTTATTGGAGTGACATGATTGACAATTAATTTTCGCACAATAACCATGTGTAAAAATACTCTCCCCTTTGCCTGCTATCATTTACCAAAATCTCATTTCGATACCTCAAAACAATTTATGAAGTATGGGGAATGTTATGAATATTTCTTTCTAGCTTTATCGCTGACGCACACTATCGCAAATGGGTGTGCTACGTCACATTAATTCCCTCAAGATTTGTGACCGATGCAGGTCTCCGCACAGGTTTAAAAAAATCTATATGTTAGCTAAATTTCTTATGCAGCAACGCATTGTGCGATATGCACCAAACACGAAATCATAGTGACCCCTATTTCCATCGCAAACTTTTCTCGAATTTCGCACAGTGTCTTGCTTAATTTCAAATATCAAATTTATTATGACCATTAACGAAATGCTATAAGTAAAGCAAACTTTTTTTTGCCTAATAGTTCCTGTAGTATCGTTTGAAAAAGATTTGAGGGCGTGCGTGGTCTAAGGCGCTCCAGTCATTGACTGTACGACTGATCCCGGCGGAGGTTCGAGTCCTCCTTCGGGCATGGGTGTGTGTCTTTGTCCCTAGGATAATTTAGTTTAAGTAGTGTGAAAGCTTAGGGACTAATAACCTTAGCAGTTAAGTCCCATAAGATTTCACACACATTTGAACTTTTTTTCTTTTTTGGAGGGCGTGCCCCTCGATTATGTTATGGTTGTGTCGCCATCCGGCCGAAAGTGGGCAAAAAATGATTCTCTCCCCTTTCGAACAAACGAATGAACTCGCCCATCGCTTTGGACAAAAATTTATCACTGCGCATCGTCCACCGTATTTTGCACAGACGCTCCATTTAGCTTCACATGACAAATTCCAAAACACCATTACTAAAAAGTTGAAACATAGGATAAAACTTCTGCGTCCTGAAGTCAAAGGACATAACGCAACCATATAAATAAGATAATGAAAGAGTTACCTTTCATACTGTAGAACAAAACAAAAATTATTTTAAAGATATAAATACAGACTGAATGAAGCGAAAGAAAAGAAAAAAGAAAAAAATTAACTATCGCAATTAGCAATTCCTTCATAGTAGGCAACCGGAAATGTTTTGTTATGAAGGCACTGACCATCTTGTGCCACAGTGGGATAAACATATTAACAGTCATGGCGGTTACTTTTCATATAATAGACAGTTTAATTACTTTTTTCCATTTGTTTTATTTTCATTTGACTGCCACCTACATTTTATTTGCAAAGGCACGAAATGGAACTGTATTGAACACCTTTTGATAGCCAAGAAATGGAGAATCTCTCTCTAATACATTACTTGCGCCCTTTTCTATCTCGCGAACAGGAAAAATAAATCGGTTGTATTTTGTGAAGATTGGGACAGGTAGGTCGTAAAGATTTGAATAAATTCATATTTAAGAGGCACCGACACCTGCTGACGAAATAAAATTTTATTCACAACCAATTTCCAGCGACCAGGCACCATCAGGAAACATAAAATAATTTTCATCGACCTGTGTATTACCGTTCTCACGGCGGCGTCAAGAAATGAAATAAATACCACGCTGTGTCACTGAAATTGCGGAGTGTGGAAAACGCATTAAAAGAGTCAACATAAAATGCGCAAATACAGCCAGGAGTCACTTTAGTGCATCTTCTACATTTATGTTCCAGGCACCTGTGTGAAATGCGCTCTGTAGAGTGCTCTTCACATGCTTAACCAAAGTGGGTCATGTAGCTCGTAAGCCCCTTAGAATGGACGCAATGGCCGCCGTATGAGTCAAGTATTCCGCTACTTCTAGGAATGGGGAGAAAGGCGGTGCACGTTTACTGGCTCACTGCCAGCGATTGTGGCTTCACCGGCATACTGAATAGCGACGCTACTGCAGCCATGTCGACGGCTTTGTTTGCATAGGATCTGAGTACACAGTGGGGCCCCAGGAGGGACAGTACATATCTTACGAGGTGGTTAAGATTCCACGTAAACTGTGTCAAATTTTTATTGTTTACAGAAACAGCTATTAGGATATAACCCAAACAAATACTCACTGGGAGTGTGATTTCGTCTCTGTCTCGAAATCTGGCAGAAAATCCAAAGAAATTCTGCTCGTACAGGGTGTTTCAAAAATGACCGGTATATTTGAAACGGCAATAAAAACTAAAAGAGCAGCGATAGAAATACACCGTTTGTTGCAATATGCTTGGGACAACAGTACATTTTCAGGCAGACAAACTTTCGAAATTACAGTAGTTATAATTTTCAACAACAGATGGCGCTGCGGTCTGGGAAACTCTATAGTACCATATTTTCCACATATCCACCATGCGTAGCAATAATATGGCGTAGTCTCTGATGAAATTACCCGAAACCTTTGACAACGTGTCTGGCGGAATGGCTTCACATGCAGATGAGATGTACTGCTTCAGCTGTTCAATTGTTTCTGGATTCTGGCGGTACACCTGGTTTTTCAAGTGTCCCCACAGAAAGAAGTCACAGGGGTTCATGTCTGGCGAATAGGGAGGCCAATCCACGCCGCCTCCTGTATGTTTCGGATAGCTCAAAGCAATCACACGATCATCGAAATATTCATTCAGGAAATTAAACACGTCGGCCGTGAGATGTGGCCGGGCACCATCTTGCATAAACCACGAGGTGTTCGCAGTGTCGTCTAAGGTAGTTTGTACCGCCACAAATTCACGAAGAATGTCCAGATAGCGTGATGCAGTAATCGTTTCGGATCTGAAAAATGGGCCAATGATTCCTTTGGAAGAAATGGCGGCCCAGACCAGTACTTTTTGAGGATGCAGGGATGGGGCTTTTCGGTTCCCCACATGCGCCAGTTCTGTTTATTGACGAAGCCGTCCAGGTAAAAATAAGCTTCGTCAGTAAACCAAATGCTGCCCACATGCATATCGCCGTCATCAATCCTGTGCACTATATCGTTAGCGAATGTCTCTCGTGCAGCAATGGTAGCGGCGCTGAGGGGTTCCCGCGTTTGAATTTTGTATGGATAGAGGTGTAAACTCTGGCGCATGAGACGATACGTGGATGTTGGCGTCATTTGAACCGCAGCTGCAACACGGCGAACGGAAACCCGTGGCCGCTGTTGGATCACCTGCTGCACTAGCTGCGCGTTGCCCTCTGTGGTCGCCCTACCTTTCCAGCACGTTCATCCGTCACGTTCCCAGTCCGTTGAAATTTTTCATACAGATCCTTTATTGTATCGCTTTTCGGTCCTTTGGTTACATTAAACCTCCGTTGAAAACTTCGTCTTGTTGCAACAACACTGTGTTCTACGCGGTGGAATTCCAACACCAGAAAAATCCTCTGTTCTAAGGAATAAACCATGTTGTCTACAGCACACTTGCACGTTGTGAACAGCACACGCTTACAGCAGAAAGACGACGTACAGAATGGCGCACCCACAGACTGCGTTGTCTTCTATATCTTTCACATCACTTGCAGCGCCATCTGCTGTTGAAAATTATAACTACTGTAATTTCGAAAGTTTGTCCGCCTGAGAATGTACTGTTGTCCCAAGCATATTGCAACAAACGGTGTATTTCTATCGCTGCTCGTTTAGTTTTTATTGCCGTTTCAAATATACCGGTCATTTTTGAAACACCCTGTATGTAACGTACACCAAAGGTAGGACAAAATCAAGATCGTCACTAGCCAACAGCGATAGTCATTTTCCTGATGACAATGTCACTGAGGTGGACTTACTAAAAGCGATTTTCCGAAACTCTTTCACCAAGTACGACGAAATAAATATTGCGCAACTCGAATCAAGAACAGCCGTTAACATGAGTAACTTGGAAGCAGCTATCCTCTGTGTACCGAAGCAACTTGTATCACCTAATGAATACAAGTCTTCTGGGCCAGTTTACATAGCACTTAGGTTCTCTCTAGAGTGTGCTGATACGAGCTCTATACTTAGTGATCATACACAACCACTCGCCGGACGAAAGAACCGTAACTAATAATTGGAAAGTTGCAAAGGACACACCAACACTTATGAAAGGAAGTAGGAATAATCCGCTGACTTGTAGACCCTTCTCACTGATGTAGATTTGCAGTAGAACTTTGGAACGTACACAGTCTTCGAATATTATTAATTACCTCAAAGAAACCGATCTGTTGACAGATTGTCAGCACGAAATCAGAATAAATTGTTTTTTGGCAGCACTACTAGTTCTTTTTCCTATGATGTAATGAATGCTGTTAATAGGGGATCTGAAACTGATTCCATATTTCTGTATTTCTAGAAGGCTGTTGACACCGTTCCTCACAAGATACTTCTAATCAAATTGCGTGCCTATAGTGTATCATCTCAGTTGTGCTACTGGATTCGTGATTTTCTCTCAGAAAGATCACAGTTCGGCGAACAGACGGAGAGTCATCGAAAAAACAGGAGTGATATCTGGCGTTCCCCAAGGAAGTGTTATAGGTCCTCTGCTGTTCCTAATCTATATAAATGATTTACGAGACAACTAGACCTCCCATCTTAGATTGTTTTCAGTGAAGATGTCATTTAACGGCTCGTAACATGATCGGCAAACCAAAACCAATTAAAAAATGATTTACCCAAAATGTATGAATGGTGCTAAAAGTGGCAATTCACTCTAAATAAGAGAAAAATGTGAGGTCATCTACAACATTGTTAAAAGGAATTCGATAAATTTCGGTTACACGATATATAACTCAGATCCGAAAGCTGTCAATTCAGCTAAATATCTACGGATAACAATTGCGAACAACTTAAATTTCAACGATCAAACAGATAATTTGGCGAGGAAAGCGAACCAAAGACTGTGTTTTATTGACAGAACAGTTAGAAGACGCAACAAATCCACTACAGAGACTGCCTACACTACGCTTGCCCGTGCTCTATTGGGGTGCTGCTTTGCGCTATGGGATACTTAAAAGATCTGATTGATGGAGAACATCGCAAAAATTCAAAGAAAGGCAGCTGGTATTAGCGCGAAGTAGGAGAGAGAGTTTCATGGATGTGATGTGCGAGGTGGTATGGCAAGCATTAAAACAAGTGCGTTTTCGTCGCGGCAAGATTTTTTTAATGATATTTTAGTCACCGACTTTCTCCTCCGCATGAGAAAATATCCTGTTGACACCCACCAACACTGTCAGAAGTGATCGTATTAATAGAATAAGAGAAATCAGAGCTCGCACGAGAAGATTTAAGTGTTAGGTTTTGACACGCGCCCTTCGGGAGTGGGACGGATAGAAATAGGTTGAAAGTGGTTGGATGAACCCTCTGCTGGGCACTTAAGTGTAGAATGCATAGTAGTCACGCAACTGTAAATACAGATGTAGAAGTTGAAAGACGATTTGCATAAATTCCGCCTCAGACTTCAATGTATTCTCCAATTCTCTTGACAATGCCACGTTTAAGTCTTCTGAGGGAGTTTTCTTGTCTTGGACTTTCAAACATCCTACATCTACCACCTCCAAGTACCTAATGGCTCCACGCCCGGTTCTCAGGTACCTTTCCACCGAATCAATTCCACGCCCTCTAATCGGCAAAACTCATATTAGAAAAACAGGGTATTTCCTAAGCAGAATTAGACGCCCGCACACGAATGCTTTCTGGCTTTCCGCAGTGGAATATAACCTCGTTCATCACGAAGGATAATTAATTCCACACTTCCGAAATCATAACTACTTCAAAACATAAAGGGCACACGAGTTGCCACCTCAGCCTCAAGAGAGCTGCGGCCAACTCCCCACATTTCGTCGCGCTCCAAACCGCTTTAAAAAATGATTTTATCGTAAGGCCTTACGACTAACCGAAACTGGAGTAGAATGTATCACTATTCCCACTCTCGCTTACAACGCTTCTCTAAAGTGCTGCTTGCCACAAAGAGTTTCAGAACTTCTCATCAACTGGTGCCAGAAAACACCGTCCGTCCTCGGGAATTTACCCTCAGTTATAGTCAACCCAGGCTTCTCCGACCGGCACCCATTTAGGAAGATCAGGGAAGTCCAGCCTCTCTTATTCATGCCGAACACAAAAACAATTCCGATGCCACCGGAAAATGGCTGAGGCGATTACACTAGTGGACGGGAATAACACACATGGACGACCAGGAAATGATATGTCGCCTTTAAGAATGCCGAGTCTCGCGGCAGTAACAGTAAATACAAAATTCTCGGTTTTCCAGTCTAGCCAAGTGATTAAAATTACACAAGCTTTCGGCAAAACACTGCTTGTCCATTGTCAAGTGGTGTGACTGCCATTGCGGCCGCTGGCACGCCTCTTATACAGGGTGTTACAAAAAGGTACGGCCAAACTTTCAGGAAACATTCCTCACACACAAATAAAGGAAAGATGTTATGTGGACATGTGTCCGGAAACGCTTAATTTCCATGTTAGAGCTCATTTTAGTTTCTTCAGTATGTACTGTACTTCATCGATTCACCGCCAGTTGGCCCAATTGAAGGAAGGTAATGTTGACTTCGGTGCTTGTGCTGACATGCGACTCATTGCTCTACAGTACTAGCATCAAGCACATCAGTACGTAGCATCAACAGGTTAGTGTTCATCACGAACGTGGTTTTGCAGTCAGTGCAATGTTTACAAATGCGGAGTTGGCAGATGCCCATTTGATGTATAGATTAGCACGGGGCAATAGCCGTGGCGCGGTACGTTTGTATCGAGACAGATTTCCAGAACGAAGGTGTCCCGACAGGAAGACGTTCGAAGCAATTGATCGCCGTCTTAAGGAGCACGGAACATTCCAGCCTATGACTCGCGACTGGGGAACACCTAGATCGACGAAGACACCTGCAATGGACGAGGCAATTCTTCGTGCAGTTGACAATAACCCTAATGTCAGCGTCAGAGAAGTTGCTCGTATTGTGGACGGCTGTGATACAATACGCCATTCTCCAGGGCTGCATCAGCGCAGCAAGGATTCCATGCGACGGAGGGTGGATGCATATGTCCTCGCTAACGGAGGACATTTAGAACATTTCCTGTAACAAAGTGTTTGAAGTCACGCTGGTACGTTCTGTTGCTGTGTGTTTCCATTCCATGATTAATGTGATTTGAAGAGAAGTAATAAAATGAGCTCTAACATGGAAACAAAGCATTTCCGGACACATGTCCACATAACATATTTTCTTTGTTTGTGTGTGAGGAATGTTTCCTGAAAGTTTGGCTTCTAAGGCTGTAAAATTAAAGAAGCAATTAGAATAAAAATCAACGACAACACCGAAAAACCACATAGCGGCGTGTAACTCAGCAGCATGGGATCGTGCAATCGCGTGGCCAAAGCGAGCAAATCGAACGGCGAGTCAACGTTGCCCATGTATACACACTATGGACATGCTTCGGAAACTCAGATGCGATTCACTAGATGGAAGGCGACGTTCTTTTCGATGAGCATTACTGAGAAAAGATAGAGAAGCGGCATTTGAGGCTGATTGCACAACGATTCTGCTCCCATCAATGTACATTACGCCTAGGGCCATGATCAAAGAGAGTAGTGTTCGTACAGAGGGATACAGATAGTCATTTTCCCGTCGCTTTATTTGCAAGTGGAGCAGGACAAGAATGATAAGTAGTGGTACAGGGTCCCATCCGACACGCACGCACGTGTATACACTGTTGTCCAAAATTAAAGCAGCAAACCGCTATTTCCCCGTCCTGCGTATAATTCACGATATAATCATACAAACTGTCAACCGGATGTCCGTACGATCGTATTCTGCACCGAAGATGCAATTCTAGTCAACGGACGATGACGTAAGGGCACCTATGAAACGAGGTAGTGTTTGTTGGTTAGGCCCACATCGCTATCGCTGTGTACGCAGGCACAGGAGGTGCAATACGGCGCAGATAAGGTGCCTACCAGACTCTTTGTCGTAGAGGTCCAGAGAAAGAAAGGCAGCAGGACAGTCGCAAATCCCCCATCAGCAGGGGGTATTTCCGATAACTTGCTCATTATCGAATGTTGTCCAATTGAGACCGCTACCGTAATATTTAATTGTAAGTATAACGATCAAACATGTATTTGGCCTGTTCCCTAGGATGGTTCTATCTAGGGGTGCGTAATGCATGCAGGCGGCAGTTGCCTGTGGCGGGAACGATTCGCGTTTCCCGCTAACGGCAGGAGCTGTCTGAATGGAAAGGCCTGTTGGGATGCAGGAATGTAACTGGCTTAACCGTGTCATCCTCTAGACGGATGAATAGCGAAATAGAACTTAGTATGTGTTGGACTGCTTTCGTGATCACGTGGAAATCTGAGAGGATTCAATACGGACGTGTGTTTCCACTGGACCATTATTCCCTCCAATGTAATTTGTGCAGTTGACTGCTTCTGCACATTTCGCGCCTTTATTTAGTTGAGAGAATATCGATTGTGGTGTGCGCATCTAGCAGGTGAAAGATGGGTGGAAGACACGTTTGCTGATTCTCTAGACATGAGAAACACCTTTGTTACCTTTGTAAATTATAATTTGCAATCTCATATTCACCGACATCGATTATCGCGAGTTTAAATATCAGTTCCCTTTATTTTTTTAGAGTTTTCACGTAAAGTTCTTCGCAGACGAGATCAGTTTCTAGTTAGTGGTTTACACCAAGCTCCACCTCGATAAGGTTTCGAGTTTCTAGAGAAATAATTTCCAGTCTATATCTTCGAAATTGTGATGCACAAGCGATACTGCTAATCAAGTGATATTGCTATGTACTTGATATCGAAGAGTATCGTGTAATATGATATTCTGGCAAACCATGTGAAATTACATATGTCCTTGTAATCCCAGAGTCTGGAAATAGGTATAGAAAGCAAGCAAGCAAGTAGGTCAGGGACAGAAAGAATAATGCGTTTGTGCAGAGTGGGACCTACCCCCTCTTTGTACAACAGTTCGGAGAATGATTTCGGTCCACTGAGGACGCTCTGGTCACACGTTGGGGGCAGATGACTTGTGACCGTCGGCTGTGGTGGATGACTGCCTGACCTCACGGGAAATATGTAATGCTGTGAGGAGTATACCTATGGTGCATCTGCTTATGTTGTCTGTCTTCACGGTATATGTACGAGTGTCTGGTGGTCGATACCTTTATGCATGATGCAAAAGGGACGATTTCGTATAGCGCAGGATTCGAATTGTATGTTTACTACATCATCATAGTACGCGGTGATATATTGCGAGGTTGGAGATCGGTTTCATGCTGTAATATTGAAGCTTCTGTCCTCAGTGGCAGAGCAGTGTAATTGAGCAAGTGTCTTTGTGTACTTGACGATTTCTACACCACTTTTGAGGGTTTAACCGCCGGTGTAATATGGCGATCTGTACAATACAGTTTTGCTACTGAAATTTCTCGTATGCAGAAAAAAAGAGGAGGACAGTGGACAGTGCTTCCACACCGACAGCATCGCTAATTTTGTGAGTAAATTTAGTAAGAGCCAATCAAAATGCTCCATTCATTCACAAGACATCCTTTGTGCTGGGTCATAGCAGCCTCTACAGACTAGTTCAAAAAGGAAGGGGGGAGGGGGCAAGTTACTATGGAAAGTTCTGAGTGTAAGGTGATATATTCTTTGTTCAGGTGTTCAAAGACAAGTTGAAGCAGATGGTCCATCTCTGGGGTGATGCTATTCCTCATCCGACATTGTGGCATCTGGACATCTCCAGACCACTAGATGTAGGCCATTGAAAATTCCAGCCACACTACACACTTCTCACATCTATGCATCAGCCATACTGCACAGGCAAACATGTGCACGTGAATGACGCGTCTCTCATGTGGGATGGGATGTCACGTTAGGATCACTAGGTAGAATGCACCCCATATTTTCTAGGAAGTATTTCAACAGATATCTGTAGCGCATTCATAGGGGCTTTTGGCTGTTATTTACATAGACATGTCATGTCAGAATAACATTGAGAACCTTTTAGCTGCATCTGCAATGGGGAGCTGATATGCAAACATCTCTCTCCTGCTGCAAACATCTCTCGCCAGCAACGGTGCCTAGGTGAACATGTGCGTATCCAGAGGGAGGCTTGGCTCTTGTTTACACAGACATGTGACGCCAGTATAACACTCGATGAACTCTAGCTGTATACCAGAAAACAGATGCAACTTTCAACTACTGGCTGTAGATGGCAGTGGCCTTAGAGCAATGGCTCGCAAACCTGCATGCGTCTCTCCAGCTTTGGCTTGCATCCAGATTCGGCGTCGGTGCATGTGCAAGTTGGAACCCCTGTAGGGAACAGTTCAGTCATACGTCATGGTCGAATTTCTTGATGATAGTTGGAAAGCGATTTTATGTGCAATGAGTGTTTGTGCAGTGCATTATTTTCTGCTGTTTAAGCATTGTGACCATGTTGGCAGAGCGATAATATTCATTATTTTTTGACGATTTACAAGTTGCATTTCTGCACATCAGTGTACTGCATCATTTTAGTAATTATGAATAGTTTACTGGTGTTTAGGCTGTGCAATGCATAATTTAGGCAGTTGACGATTAGCAAGTGTGTTCGCAGAGCTTTATGCATGTATTATTTTGACAATTTACATCAGTGTACTGCATTATTTCGGTGATTTACGAGTAATTTGCAGGTCAGCAGTCTGTGTACTGTGACCCCAAACACGTCAGAGGGAATTTTTTGTGTCCGTGTAGTAAATTAACTACATGAAATCTGGCCATAAATAAATTCTTCCGCAATAAATAAAGTGCACTCCTTCCCTATCCAGCAGATGGTTACAGACTGAATGCTTTTCCCGCAATCCCTCCCTCCCCTCCATAACGCCATGGGACGATAGTTCTCTCTGCTGGCAGGGCAGCACTGTGTACTAGGTCAGTTGGACTACAGACCTCATGGTGAACTCACTGGATGGACCTACTACCTATTGTTTAAATATAGACCACCTGCAAAATGTAGACTTTCGTCCATCCTATCCAGTGGCACAGCACACGCTTAGTCCTTTTCCTACCAATTCCAAGGAAGAGGTAGCAGTTGGATGACTTAGATTGGTGGCAGTAGCCTAAGTGTCCTTTTTCCCCACCAAAATCTGAACTTCCCACCATTTTTGGAAGAGGGTGGGGGGAGGGGATGGCAGGGGGTCAGTTTAGTGGAGGTAGTCCAATTGACCTATTTTCTGGCCAAAATTTGAACTTCTCGTCTTGACATCATTGTGACATTGCCACATTTATCGCCCCATCTTGGATCCGCCAACTTGAGTAAATTTGGCAACAATGCAAAGTGAGGCCATGCAAAGGTTGTCCCACTACTTCCAAATATTGTGGAAAGAGACCGATAGCGAGGAGGCTCCCTAATGCTGTGGGTGGGGATTATGTTGATCTCTCTAAGTCCTCTTCGTGAAATTGTACAGGTGAATCAGCCAGATTTAACTTTTTTCAGGTATGGTGACGAAATATTGGGACCTCATATGCGGTTGATGCAAGGTTCTGTTGGCCCAGATTTCGTAGTGATGGAAGATAGTTTTCGACCTCCTGGAGTAGCTGATGTTTTTTTTTGGAAACGGTAGATATTGCACGCATGGCGTGGCCTGCTGCCTCTCCCGATTTTAGCCCCATAGAGCATGTCTGGGATGCATTAAGGGTTGCATCACATCAGCATCAACCAACCAAGAATGCGAGCAGCGCTACATGAAGAATGGGTGTTACTGTTTCAACATGAGATTGACGACATCACTCACAGCATGCCCCATCGTCGTCAGACCTGTATTGCTGCCAGAGGTGATCACACCCCACACTGAGCACATTAACCATTTGTCAGAATGTGTGTGCCAATCTGTTAACGAAGAACATTTTTGTCTACCTTTATGCACGTTGCAGTTGTTTACAGTCTGTATTCTTTACTTAGTTTCTGCTTTACTAACACCTGTTTATACTATTTTGTGGCAAAATAAAAGCAAGTTTGCAAAATTTCCGTTTGTTGCTTTAATTTTGGACACCACTGTAGATGTAGATGGCGATGAAGCGAGCGCCAGTGACGTCACAGATGGCAGCTTGTGTATATAAGGACGTACCAGCAGCCCACTGGCAGTCATACCCTTTGACAAAGGCTGCTTGGCCGAAAGCTCGTGTAATTTTAATCTCTTGACATGGGAGGAAACCCGAGAACATTTTATTCGATATGTTTCCTCCATATATACACTCCTGGAAATTGAAATAAGAACACCGTGAATTCGTTGTCCCAGGAAGGGGAAACTTTATTGACACATTCCTGGGGTCAGATACATCACATGATCACACTGACAGAACCACAGGCACATAGACACAGGCAACAGAGCATGCACAATGTCGGCACTAGTACAGTGTATATCCACCTTTCGCAGCAATGCAGGCTGCTATTCTCCCATGGAGACGATCGTAGAGATGCTGGATGTAGTCCTGTGGAACGGCTTGCCATGCCATTTCCACCTGGCGCCTCAGTTGGACCAGCGTTCGTGCTGGACGTGCAGACCGCGTGAGACGACGCTTCATCCAGTCCCAAACATGCTCAATGGGGGACAGATCCGGAGATCTTGCTGGCCAGGGTAGTTGACTTACACCTTCTAGAGCACGTTGGGTGGCACGGGATACATGCGGACGTGCATTGTCCTGTTGGAACAGCAAGTTCCATTGCCGGTCTAGGAATGGTAGAACGATGGGTTCGATGACGGTTTGGATGTACCGTGCACTATTCAGTGTCCCCTCGACGATCACCAGTGGTGTACGGCCAGTGTAGGAGATGGCTCCCCACACCGTGATGCCGGGTGTTGGCCCTGTGTGCCTCGGTCGTATGCAGTCCTGATTGTGGCGCTCACCTGCACGGCGCCAAACACGCATACGACCATCATTGGCACCAAGGCAGAAGCGACTCTCATCGCTGAAGACGACACGTCTCCATTCGTCCCTCCATTCACGCCTGTCGCGACACCACTGGAGGCGGACTGCACGATGTTGGGGCGTGAGCGGAAGACGGCCTAACGGTGTGCGGGACCGTAGCCCAGCTTCATGGAGACGGTTGCGAATGGTCCTCGCCGATACCCCAGGAGCAACAGTGTCCCTAATTTGCTGGGAAGTGGCGGTGCGGTCCCCTAAGGCACTGCGTAGGATCCTACGGTCTTGGCGTGCATCCGTGCGTCGCTGCGGTCCGGTCCCAGGTCGACGGGCACGTGCATCTTCCGCCGACCACTGGCGACAACATCGATGTACTGTGGAGACCTCACGCCCCACGTGTTGAGCAATTCGGCGGTACGTCCACCCGGCCTCCCGCATGCCCACTATACGCCCTCGCTCAAAGTCCGTCAACTGCACATACGGTTCACGTCCACGCTGTCGCGGCATGCTACCAGTGTTAAAGACTGCGAGGGAGCTCCGTATGCCACGGCAAACTGGCTGACACTGACGGCGGCGGTGCACAAATGCTGCGCAGCTAGCGCCATTCGACGGCCAACACCGCGGTTCCTGGTGTGTCCGCTGTGCCGTGCGTGTGATCATTGCTTGTACAGCCCTCTCGCAGTGTCCGGAGCAAGTATGGTGGGTCTGACACACCGGTGTCAATGTGTTCTTTTTTCCATTTCCAGGAGTGTACGTATGTACCACACTTCATTGCAGTTTGAAGTACGTTGAACGCCAACACGGTGGTGTTGCAGTTTTGACCACTAGAGGTGCCGTAGTAGGTGTCGCAGAGCCTGTGTTCCTAGGTCTGGTGGCGTCTTCTGACGCAGCCGGCAGCTGGTGAATGGCTGTTAGGTGGCTGCTCATTCGCCGCCCGCTGAAAGGCGTCGCTTGTGGAGTGGGGTCGGTGGGGGGGAGGGTGAGGGGTTCTCGACGGGCTGCCTCCTCGGGCGGCCGGTGCTCTCGTGCGCCACTTGGGGCGGCCGGCCGCCGCAGAAATAGCGCCTCCCGCCTCCTGAGCGGCCGAAAACCTGCTGCCGCCGCCACGGCACTGCGCCTCATCCTGCCGCCTAAGCAGCTAACGACGCACTCGAGTGCCGACCACTGCAGGATTACCGAAGGTATTTTGAGCTCGCCTATGATGACTTCGCTGGAGAACAGAAACATTTTGCGTGGCAATTCTGCAAGCACCGATTTCGTGAAACTTGGTTTATTTTTAACGGAAGTCTTATTTAACCTGGTAACTCATTAGGTGTCTTTTCTGTAACGTATGCTACGAACTGGAGTCCCTTGGAGCCCTATATCTGAACCAATATCTGAGTTGCAAATCCTATAAAATTTTCAATGTAATTCATTTAACAGCTGTTCTTACTATTATTTAAGTTTTGTTTAAATACTCCTTATTGATTTTATTGCGCTAAATAAAGCCCACAGTACTTTTTATCACACAAAATCACGTACTTCTCTGTGATTTTCTTACATAGTATACATAAACACGTAAACAAACAAGCGGTGAAGGAAGGCAAAGAAAAATTTAGAGTAGGAATTAGAAGTTCAGGGAAAAGAAATAAAAACTTTGACAGTAAAATAAGGAAAACAAGATTAATGGAATGTAGTTGAATTAAAAAACACGTGACGCTGAGAGATTTAGATTAGGAAACGAGACACTTAAAGTAGTAGATGAGCTATTTGGGAGCAAAGTATTATAATGGCCGAACTACAGAGGATATGAAATGTAGACTGACAACGGCAAGGAAAGAATGTCTGAAGAAGAAAGGTTTATTGACATCGAATATAAACTTTAAGTGATGGGAAGCCGTTTCTGATAGTATTTGTCTGGAGTGCAGCCATATATGGAAGTGAAACGTTTACGTTATACAGTTTAGACAAGAAGAGGAAATGGTTCAAATGGCTCTGACCACTATGGAACTTAACATCTGAGGCCATCAGTCCCCTAGAACTTAGAACTACTTAAACCTAACTAACCTACGGACATCACACACATCCATGCCCGAGGCAGGATTCGAACCTGCGGCCGTACCTGTCGCGCGGTTCCAGACTGAGCGCCTAGAACCGCTCGGCCACACCGGCTGGCAGACAAGAGAAGAATATAAGTTTTTGAAATGTGGTGCTACAGTAGAATGTTGAAGATTAGGTGGGCAGATCACGTAACTACTAACGAGGTACCGAACAGAATTGGGGAGACAAGAAATTTGTGGCAGAACTTGACGAGAAGAAGGGATCGGTTGATAGGACATATTCTGAGACATCAATGGATCACTAATTTAGTGTTGGAGGGAAGTATGGTGGTGGGGGCTAAAACTCTTAGACCAAGAAATGAATACAGTAGGCAGATTCAGAAGGATCTGGGTTGTAGTTGTTATCTGGGGATGAAGAGGCTCACATAGCATAGCGTAGAATGGAGAGTTGCCTAAAAGCAGTCTTCAGACTGATGACCACAACAACAAAAACAACAAACGAACTGTTAGAGAACTGAATTCGTTAGTCTGAAAAATTTGAGTTTCTCTCGAGCAAGTAATTTTTCACGTAAAACTCAAGTCAAGAATTTAAACTTGCACATAAATACTGTACTCAATAAGTACGAAAAAAAGTATGAAAAACTGACATACAGTGCTGGGATCTACATTTTTATTTATCACCTTTGAGGACACATTCGATTTCAACCAACTTTTTAAGTATTTTATCGGAGAAACAGAAAGGTCCCCATCACAATTGTCCTGAACGTCTTCCTTTGAGTGGTCCTCTGGTAATAGAACTGTGATCACTGCCTATTGTAAAATCGTCGCATTTTTCTTGGCCTGTACAGTCTAAGTTTCATGGAACATAGATTCGTTAAAACTGACACATCCGTGCGAACACATTTTGTACTGTACAGAAGAAACCAGCTATGTTGTTCGTGTCGCAGTCCAGGAAACCTCAGTACCTGTCAATAACAAACAAAGAAGCTCTAATGCAAAAGACAATTAAACATTAAACACTGCGCGTTGGCGATGCACGATGGTGATTTTTTTGGGGGGGGGGGGGGAAGGAGGGATGCGTCGATAGAAGCATGCACTAAAGAAAGCAAGAAACAGGTAGACCATTTCGGAAACCTCGTCTCTTTCGACGACATGATCTTCATCAGGTAACTTAAAATCCTTTTTAGAAGTCTGTACTATATCGGACGTACTGGGGCGACAAAAAGAAAAAAACCATCATGTGTCACTGAAACTGGTGTCAAACTAAAGGGCACTAATGCACTTCAAATGATAATATGTAGTGTACAGGGTGCTTCGGGAGGCATAGTGAATATTTTAATAATTGGTGGTACTGTCTAATTTTAATAGCATGAGTCTAATTTTTATTGCCTATATTTATAATTCCTGTTGCATAGATAAGTTTTCATTCATAAGTATTCCATATCCTATGCGTTTATTGATCGATTGTAATTTTTTGTTAGAAGTTGATGTTCTGAAGTATGGCTTGAGTTTACATGACTGAATGTTTGAAGTGCAATTGTAGTCTTGAAGTATCATACCATTAAGGCATGCCGCACATATTTACAAATACTAAGTACACCGATGTTGTACAAGAGCTGTTGGGAAAGTAAGGTCGGATCGTGTGCAGAGTAGAAACCATGATAAAAATACAATGAAACTTTGCACAGATGTGTTTGGCAGTGGCTCTAGTATACCTGTCAAGTGTGTTGTATCACTCTTTTCAGTTCTGAGCACACAGTGAGTATGTAAAATGTCTAGCAAATGGTGTTTCCCGCCAAGTATAAGTGTGTGACGAGAAATTTCGCCTGCTGTCATGCAATCCATATAACATACCTGTCATGCGTTTCCTTCTGCATGACAACTACTGGCCACACTTTGCAGGGTCAATGAAGATGCTCTTGCAGCGTTTTATATGGGAAATGATCACCCACAATACAACCCATAATTGGCTCCCCTCGAGTTTCATCTCTGTTCACATGAATTGCTGGCTATGAAAACATTTTGGCACAGACAACGAGCTGTAGACCAGCCGACTGCCTTCCTTAACGAAGGTATTGGGAAGGTAGTACAAGTTACAACAAAAGTCTAAGTCGGAGTGTTCCACATATAATAATATGGCATACATTATGTATGCACAGCTTCTGTCCTTGTTACGGATTCAGCACCTTCGAGAAGGACATGATGGTAGCACCTGTAACAAACTCACAGTGGTGTATCAGAATGACCTTCGCTGCTATTTGTCGGATGAGCTATGGAGTACAGCACCAAGCAAGGAAGATATTCAGCTACCCGAAACTAGACAACCACTTTACCTAAGAGTGCTGTAGAGCCCTTTGGCATCACCAGATGCGCAAGTTTCTTGTCCTCAGAGGGAGTTCGCGCAGGATAAGATGGCCGATGCGCAGTGCCCAGTTTTCGTCCAAACCACTGGGCGAGTTCGTTCGTTTGTTCAGCAGGGAAGGCCGACAGTGTTTGCAGACTTTCGGCCGGTCGACGATGACAGAATCGAGGCACACGCCCCGCAATCTTTCTCAAACGATTTTGCAGAAACTATTCGGTAAAAAATTTCATTTTTGCGTTACTTATAGTTTTATATGCCAGGCTCACGTTGATGTGCCTATCATTTCGTTAATGGTCGTAGTTATCGTGGTATTTACATATATCTAAATCTACATCTACGTGATTACTCTGCTATTCACAATAAAGGGCCTGGCAGAGGGTTCAATGAACCACATTCAAGCTGTCTCTCTACCGTTCCACCTTCGAAAGGCGCACGGGAAAAACGAGCATTTAAATTATTCTGTGCGAGCCCTGATTTCTCTTATTTTATCATGATGACCATTTCTCCCTATGTAGGTGGGTGCCAACAGAATGTTTTCGCAATCGGAGGGGAAAACTGGTGACTGAAATTTCATGAGAATATCCCGTCACAATGAAAAACGCCTTTGTTTTAGTAATTGTCAATCCAATTCACGTACCATGTCTGTGGCGCGATTTCCACTATTCCGCGATAATACAAAACGAGCTGCCCTTCTTTGACCTTTTTCGATGTCATCTGTCAATCCCACCTGTTGCGGATCCCACACCGCACAGTAATATCAGTAAGACACTGCGCGAAATTCGAATATTTTGCAATTAAAAATGGGAGTTTCTATGATTTTGATTTGGTGCATATTACATAATATGTTGCTGATTAAGAAATTTAGCTAAAATACTGAAGTTTTCATTCTCTGTCTGTCGCCAAACTCCAGAAATTTAATCTGAAGTAGCAAACTCATTTGCGATCGCGCACGTTAGTGATAAAGCCGTAGTAAAATATCCAAAACATTCCTCACGTTTCATTCACGGTTTCAGAGATAGGAATGAGATTTGAGAATGATAGCACGCAAAGAGAAGAGTATTTTTCTACATTGTTATTATGCAAACCTTCATTATCTACCCTGTTAATCCACTAATTACAGACCTTTTCGACGAAAAATGTAATTTTTAAGTCCCATCGACATCTGGTGAAACGAGAAAATACTATGGGTTTTGGAGTAACATGAGTGAAGACGTTACACGTTTATTTTTGCACCAATGATGGGCTTTTTCATTACATACTGACCTTACTTTTCTTAATGAACTTAATAAACCACTGTTTCAGAATTGCGTCACAATTGCATCTGCAAAACACGTTAGTGAGGTGACACTGTGGAGACTTCGCTGTGTTTTGCCACACTGTGAAAAACCTTAGCTTTGCGTCCGAGGACAAGAAACTTGTTTATTTGGTGATCCCAAAGGGCTCGATGTAACAGGTACAGCCGTGGGACGTACATGGCTTCCGATGTTGGAAGAACTTTGTGTGAAGATTTTCAAATTTACTTCCGTTGTACCATTATGATGTCAGTCTCCACTTGTAATCCAATATAATCAAGTTGCAGTCACTAGCTCATAATCAGCTCTCTTAGCAAAGGATTGTCAATGTACTGAAATATGCCTGATATAAATCTGAATATTTACAGAGTCATCCGTAACAGTTTGAAACATTGCTGAATTTTGTTTTATGTTGTGTTCTCCTTCGTGTATATTATGTGAAGAGATTTCTTTCATTTTACGTGCATGGTGTAAAAAAACCTTTTCTGAGTACTTATCTATACATTATCGTTACTGTAATGATTTTGTGCCATAATAATGAGTTACTTCTTATTTTCAATTAACAAAATACTCGTATGTGAAACAGTAAATTTAAAACAATGAATTTGAAAAGTAAAACAACAATTTAAAATATCAAAGGAATGTAAGTAAGATAAACAGTTAAAGTAACATCGAATGTTTAGACATTTTAATTAGGTATGTTTAAAATACTCCGACAGTACATTGCGTACAGCTTAATTTCCAAAAAATTGTATTTCACAATCCAACTTTATTACACACAGTTTTTATCTTGCAAAAATTTCAAATTAATACAAGAGCGTATTAGATAGTTTTCAACAAAATTTCAAATTACCTTCCAAGGTGTGTTTTATTCCTTAAAAGCGAAATTGGGCTCAAACAAAAAAATACATACTGCATTATTTCGCCCCCTCTACAATCATGCCAAGTTTCATGAAAGTCGTTTACTGACACGTGGGAATGTTCTCTTGTGAGTTTCGTTTTGTTGATAAAGATATTCCTTTAAAAGTGTCTTCGATCACACCTCTGTATGAGGATACCTTACATGCAGTATTATATGCAGGGGAGTCCGTTTCAACGTTTCAGCGCAATTATCTCTGGAACAAAAATAGATATCGAAAAACAACCTTTATTGGTATGAATGTAAGACAGAGGCTCATGAAAATAAAAATACTATGAGACATCCTAAAATTTAAGCAAACATTAATCTCAACACAAAATTATGTTTCTTTCAACCCCGTATTACTTCTTTTTAGTAACATGAAATATCACAAAAAGAATAGCATTGGTTAAACGGCAACACATCAATTAGATCCCCAGAAATCGCGAACCGAAGATGACACTTGAAATAAACGAAATGCATCGCTATTGTACATTTCAAGACGCAAGCGTGAATCCTACGTTGCCCAAATCGCGATGGGATTGACTTAAGTAATCTTAATTTCATAGTTGTCACGAGGGCCGAAAGTAACAATAGGGTTTCTGCGGCAAACACTGATGTATGGGGACCACGCATGCATCTCGGGATGTGCAACAGCGGCGCGTTTCGTTTATTTCAAACGCCCACTTCGCTTTCCAACTTCTCGGGATGTAATTGACGTACTAAGATGAAATCAAAGCTATTCTTTTTGTGATTTTTCATATTATTAATTGCGTAATAAATAATACTAGGTGTCCATTTGGAAATGAAACGTAAGTTTATGTTGAAACATCTGCTTCCGTTTTACAATGTCTCATAGTACACTCCTGGAAATTGAAATAAGATCACCGTGAATTCATTGTCCCAGGAAGGGTAAACTTTATTGACACATTCCTGGGGTCAGATACATCACATGATCACACTGACAGAACCACAGGCACATAGACACAGGCAACAGAGCATGCACAATGTCGGCACTAGTACAGTGTATATCCACCTTTCGCAGCAATGCCGGCTGCTATTCTCCCATGGAGACGATCGTAGAGATGCTGGATGTAGTCCTGTGGAACGGCTTGCCATGCCATTTCCACCTGGCGCCTCAGTTGGACCAGCGTTCGTGCTGGACGTGCAGAGCGCGTGAGACGACGCTTCATCCAGTCCCAAACATGCTCAATGGGGGACAGATCCGGAGATCTTGCTGGCCAGGGTAGTTGACTTACACCTTCTAGAGCACGTTGGGTGGCACGGGATACATGCGGACGTGCATTGTCCTGTTGGAACAGCAAGTTCCCTTGATGGTCTAGGAATGGTAGAACGATGGGTTCGATGACGGTTTGGATGTACCGTGCACTATTCAGTGTCCCCTCGACGATCACCAGTGGTGTACGGCCAGTGTAGGAGATCGCTCCCCACACCATGATGCCGGGTTTTGGCCCTGTGTGCCTCGGTCGTATGCAGTCCTGATTGTGGCGCTCACCTGCACGGCGCCAAACACGCATACGACCATCATTGGCACCAAGGCAGAAGCGACTCTCATCGCTGAAGACGACACGTCTCCATTCGTCCCTCCATTCACGCCTGTCGCGACACCACTGGAGGCGGGCTGCACGATGTTGGGGCGTGAGCGGAAGACGGCCTAACGGTGTGCGGGACCGTAGCCCAGCCTCATGGAGACGGTTGCGAATGGTCCTCGCCGATACCCCAGGAGCAACAGTGTCCCTAATTTGCTGGGAAGTGGCGGTGCTGTCCCTTACGGCACTGCGTAGGATCCTACGGTCTTGGCGTGCATCCGTGCGTCGCTGCGGTCCGGTCCCAGGTCGACGGGCACGTGCACCTTCCGCCGACCACTGGCGACAACATCGATGTACTGTGGAGACCTCACGCCCCACGTGTTGAGCAATTCGGCGGTACGTCCACCCGGCCTCCCGCATGCCCACTATACGCCCTAGCTCAAAGTCCGTCAACTGCACATACGGTTCACGTCCACGCTGTCGCGGCATGCTACCAGTGTTAAAGACTGCGATGGAGCTCCGTATGCCACGGCAAACTGGCTGACACTGACGGCGGCGGTGCACAAATGCTGCGCAGCTAGCGCCATTCGACGGCCAACACCGCGGTTCCTGGTGTGTCCGCTGTGCCGTGCGTGTGATCATTGCTTGTACAGCCCTCTCGCAGTGTCCGGAGCAAGTATGGTGGGTCTGACACACCGGTGTCAATGTGTTCTTTTTTCCATTTCCAGGAGTGTATTTACTTTTAGAAGGCGGTGCCTTACACTCATGCCTGTGAGTGTAATTTTTCTGCATCTGCCGTTGTCCCAGAGATATTTGCGCTGAAAAATGTAAGTGAGCCACCGTGTATCATGTTTCACGTAAGTTATCTAAGTCCAAACTTCCCATGCCAGTTATGTGTTTTAACAGATCAGAATATCTTCACTATTTGAACCAAACAGGTAACATTATGAAAATAAGTACGACAATACATTCCATTAAAAGAATTAATAATTTACATAGTTTAAAGAGAAGCAAAATGGAAGAGAAAGTGTTAGGACTCTTTAAAAAGTGCATAAATCGGAAAGAGTAGTGAAAGGGCAAAATTACGTTTCTCAGGAAGGTATCAAACATGGACGGAGCACAAAAGGCAAGAAGTCGTTGTGAAGATGGGTTCCAAGCAGATGAAGAGCAGCCTGCAGCAAGAAAACCCGAATTAACTCTTAATTATAGAATTTTGAAGAATTCTGTGTACGAAGCACATGGCGAAATATTAGTAAAATGTGGCTGTTGGTACATGAGAATTTTGTTGATGTTTCATGTATTTCTAACATGCTTTGAGATAAAGTTTAAAAATTAAATAAAGCTCAGGTTGTTTAAGTGCAGAAAATGTTTGATTTAAGGTTCTTAGTGAAAGAAGCAAAATCAGTAATACGGTGAAACCTCACTAATGGGAATTAATTGTGGCGACTTCCAGACCCAGTTACTGAAATCCCGAATTATAGAAATGTTTTCAACAAAAGTTATCTGAACCTATAATTAGGAATATGACATACAGTGTATGTAGTGGGTAAATTAAAAAAACATGATTTGTGGTATTATGTAAAATAATATACAGCGTATTTAATTTTAAAGCAACTAATATACTGATGTAGTAATGAAGTAGATGATTAAACGACGTAAAGCTATATTACATATTTAAAGGTTACAATGAACAAGCCTGCTATATATCTACTACTGCACATACCCATTAGCACTTATATCCAAAAATAAAAATCTGTACTTCACTGAAAATTTATAGGCTACATTTACTACATTTGCTACACAATGTTACATTCTTCACCAGGTATTTTGACCGAGCGATGTGGCGCAGTGGTTAGCACACTGGACTCGCATTCGGGAGGACGACGGTTCAATCCCGTCTCCGGCCATCCTGATTTAGGTTTTCCTAGATTTCCCTAAATCGTTTCAGGCAAATGCCGAGATGGTTCCTTTGAAAGGGTACGGCCGATTTCCTTCCCAATCCTTCCATAACCCAAGCTTGCGCTCCGTCTCTAATGACCTCGTTGTCGACGGGACGTTAAACACTAACAACCCCCCCCCCCAGATATTTTGTGTTGTCATCTGGATCTACATTGATGTGTTCCACAGCAGCCAAAGAGCCACTGCTACATGCCATTTCAATGTGAGGAGTGTTCGAGATGTAACACAACACATTTCATTCCGAAAGCAGGTTGGTTTTTTACAGGATTCCAAAACACCTTCATACTCCCCAAACTTTTGGCTTTAAAACCTTATTTTTCGAAGCAATCTTTGTTCAATGCAACGGCCTTATGTCACCTTAGTAGAGGACCTGCATGCTGGCATGGTACCACTTTACTCTTCAATGTCGGAGCCGAAGTCTCACTGCATCAATAAACTCCCCATCATCCACTTACTGCATTATGAGGAGTGAATCCTTCATTGGGTCAAACAGGTGGAAGTCGGAAAGTGCGAGATACGGGCTGTAGGGTCGATTAAAAAGAACGGTCCACTGAAGTTTCGTGCTGTCCTCTCGGGTGTGCAGACTCATGTGAGGCCTTTCGTTCTCAAGCAGAAGGAGACGTTCGTTTCCAGTTTTTTGACAACGAACACAGTGAAGTCGTTCCTTCAATTTCCTTAGCATCTCGCAATGCACTTCACACCTGATCGTTTCACCATGAGGGACGACGTGAAACAGAAAAACTCTATCAGAATCTCAAAAGTCAATCTCCATGACTTCAGCGGCTGAGCATTCGGCTTTGAACTTTGTATTCGGAGGAGAGGTGGTACGGCACCACTACATGGTTTGCCGCTTAGTTTCCGGTTCGACGTGATGTACCCGGGTTTCATCACCAGGGCCGATGTTTGAATTGTCACGTTCAGCCTCGTAACGCTCAAGCAAATCCCCACAGACGGTCCGTCATTGCTGTTTATGGTCCTCTATTAGGCGAAGTGGAGCTCAGCGGGCGCAGACTTTTGAGTCCCCCAACTGGTGAACGAGTGTGCCAGCACTACCAACAGAGACATCCATTTGAACAGCGAAGTGTTTGACTGTGACCGGACGATCACCTCAGATGAGGGTGTCCGCACGTTCCCGCACTGCAGGGGTCATACCTGTGTGCGGCCGCCCGGTAAGCGGGAGATCGGGCAGGTTTGTCCGACCTTGTTGCGATGAGAACAGACACCAGTCTCAGGATAAAATTAAAACCATATGGTCAGTCGTAAAGGAAGTGGCTGGTCTGCACAGACAGGTCGAGGATATAGAATCAGTGCGTAGTGGGCATGTCCGTGTTACTGATAAGCCGCATATATGTACAGTATTTAATAATCACTTTCTGAATATAGCAGGTGAACTAAATAGAAACCTAGTCCCAACAGGGAATCATATAGCGCTTGTAGAAAAAAGTGTTCCGAGACTGTTACCTGAAGTGCTCCTCCATGATACTGGCAAGAGGGAGATTGAGTTAATAATTAAATCACTAAAGAACAAGAACTCTCATGGATATGACGGGGTATCTAGCAGAATACTGAAGTATTGTTCTATGTATGTTAGCCCAGTACTTAGCCATATCTGTAACTTTTCCTTTCTGGAGTGGTCGGTTTCTTGACCGATTAATGTACTCGGTAGTGAAGCAACTTTATAAAAAGGGAGACAGGGATAATGTTGACAATTTTAGACCTATTTCTATGCCATCAGTGTTTGCTAAAGTTATCGAGAAGGTTGTATATACAAGATTACTGGAGCATTTAAATTCACATAATTTGCTGTCAAATGTACAGTTTGGTTTTAGAAATGGTTTAACAACTGAAAGTGCTATATTCTCTTTTCTCTGTGAGGTTTTAGACGGATTAAATAAAAGCTTGCGAACGCTAGGTGTTTTCTTTGATTTAACGAAGACTTTTGACTGTGTTGACCACAAAATATTACTGCAGAAGTTGGACCATTATGCAGTAAGGGGAGTAGCTTACAATTGGTTCGCCTCTTACTTTAAGAACAGAAAGCAGAAGGTAATTCTCCCAATATTGAGAGTGGTAGTGATGTTCAGTCCCAATGGGGCACTGTTAAGTGGGGCGTCCCCCAAGAGTCGGTGCTGGGGCCACTGCTGTTTCTTATTTGTATAAATGATATGCCTTCTAGTATTACAGGTAATTCAAAATATTTCTGTTTGCTGCTGACACCAGCTTGGTAGTGAAGGATCTTGTGTGTAATATTGAAAAATTATCAAATAATGTAGTTCATGAAATAAGTTCGTGGCTTGTGGAAAATAATTTGATGCTAAATCACAGCAAGACTCAGTTTTTACAGTTTCTCACACTTCAACAAGAACCGATATTTTGATCAGACAGAATGGGCATATTATAAGCGAGACGGAACAGTTCAAGTTCCTAAACGTTCGGATAGATAGTAAGCTGTTGTGGAAAGCCCATGTTCAGGATCTTGTTCAGAAATTAAATGCTGCTTTATTTAGCATTAGAACAGTATCTGAAATAAGTGACAGTTCAACACGAAAGGTAGTCTACTTCGCATATTTTCATACGCTTATGTCATATGGTATTAGTTTTTGGGGTAATTCTTCTGATTCAAGAAGGGTATTTTTGGCTCAAAAACGGGCTGTCGACCCCTATTCAATAGTTTGGGATTCTGACATTGCCCTCACAGTATATATTTTCTTTAATGTCGTTTGTTGTTAGCAATATTAGCTTATTCCCAAGAGTTAGCAGCTTTCACTCAGTTAATACTAGGCAGAAATCAAATCTGCATGTGGAATGCACTTCCTTGACTCTTGTGCAGAAAGGAGTGCACTATTCTGCTGCATCCATTTTCAGTAAGCTACCACAAGAACTCAAAAATCTCAGCAGTAGCCCAAACACTTTTAAGTCTATACTGAAGAGTTTCCTCATGGCTCACTCCTTCTATTCTGTCGAGGAGATCCTGGAAGAGCTGAAAAATTAAGCAAATTCCAGTGTTACATTGTTGATTTTCTTTATTTAAACCTACGAACTGTCGCCTGAATACGTTTGTTATATTTCATTTTACCTGTTTCTACTATCGTGTTATAATTTCATGTATTGACTCGTTCAATGACCATGGCGACTTCTCCTTAATTTGGTCCCACGGAACAATAAGTAAATAAATAAATAAATAAAACCACGCCCAACGACTCATTGTTCACAGCCAGATCTGCGTGGACATTCTGCAAACGCCTATGAATAACTGCGTTGCTCTGGTTTTCCGTCAAAAGAAATTACCGTTCTCTGCTTGACACACATCTCCGTTACAGACGTCATTTTGAAGGCTGCGTATAACGCCTCCGCATATCGGAACTTAATGAAACTATAGGAGCTGAAGTGGGAATCTTCCACGACGTCCCTCAACAAAGCCTGCGGCTTTTCAGTCAAAATTAGCCGAGGAAAAAGTCTGTTTTATTAGTTACTGAATATCCCTCGTATTTTTATCGCGAATATGTGTTGAAAATGGCCTCTGGAGGCATTTAGTTTTGGTTGAAATTCTTTTGTATACTGTTTTTTAGCATTTGTTATCACATCTCTTTTAATGTAGGACACTACTTTCTGTAATCTTCTAACAGCCGTGTACCGCAAGTCTCTAGAGGAACGGAATGTTCCAAATGATTGGAAAAGAGCACAGGTAGTCCCAGTCTTCAAAAAGGGTCGTCGAGCAGATGCGCAAAACTATAGACCTATATCTCTGACGTCGATCTGTTGTAGAATTTTAGAACATGTTTTTTGCTCGAGTATCATGTCCTTTTTGGAAACCCAGAATCTACTATGTAGGAATCCACATGGATTCCGGAAACAGCGATCGTGTGAGACCCAACTCGCCTTATTTGTTCATGAGACCCAGAAAATATTAGATACAGGCTCCCAGGTAGATGCTATTTTTCTTGACTTCCGGAAGGCGTTCGATACAGTTCCGCACTGTCGCCTGATAAACAAAGTAATAGGCTACGGAATATCAGACCAGCTGTGTGGCTGGATTGAAGAGTTTTTAGCAAACAGAACACAGCATGTTGTTATCAATGGAAAGACGTCTACAGACGTTAAAGTAACCTCTGGCGTGCCACAGGGGAGTGTTATGGGACCATTGCTTTTCACAATATATATAAATGACCTAGTAGATAGTGTCGGAACTTCCATGCGGCTTTTCGCGGATGATGCTGTAGTATACAGAGAAGTTGCAGCATTAGAAAATTGTAGCGAAATGCAGGAAGATCTGCAGCGGATAGGCACTTGGTGCAGGGAGTGGCAACTGACCCTTAATATAGACAAATGTAATGTATTGCGAATACATAGAAAGAAGGATCCTTTATTGTATGATTATATGATAGCGGAACAAACACTGGTAGCAGTTACTTCTGTAAAATATCTGGGAGTATGCGTGGGAACGATTTGAAGTGGAATGATCATATAAAATTAATTGTTGGTAAGGCGGGTACCAGGTTGAGATTCATTGGGAGAGTCCTTAGAAAATGTAGTCCATCAACAAAGGAGGTGGCTTACAAAACACACATTCGACCTATACTTGAGTATTGCTCATCAGTGTGCGATCCGTACCAGATCGGGTTGACGGAGGAGATAGAGAATATCCATAGAAGAGCGGCGCGTTTCGTCACAGGGTTATTTGGTAACCGTGATAGCGTTACGGAGATGTTTAACAAACTCAAGTGGCAGACTCTGCAAGAGAGGCGCTCTGCATCGCGGTGTAGTTTGCTCGCCAGGTTTCGAAAGGGTGCGTTTCTGGATGAGGTATCGAATATATTGCTTCCCCCTACTTATATCTCCCGAGGAGATCACGAATGTAAAATTAGAGAGATAAGAGAGCGCACGGAGGCTTTCAGACAGTCGTTCTTCCCGCGAACCATACGCGACTGGAACAGGAAAGGGAGGTAATGACAGTGGCACGTAAAGTGCCCTCCGCCACACACCGTTGGGTGGCTTGCGGAGTATAAATGTAGATGTAGATGTAGATTATTCTTCTAGGAATCTGATAACTGAGTCCAAATCTTCCTTTACGTTTAGCAGTGAAGATAATGGTGTATTACCTGTACATTCACTAATAACATTGACCTCCTTCCAACAGAAAATGGGCTTGGCGCGAGACGGAAGGCGGCATTTCACTTCGTGACAAAAACCCAGTCCTAATTTTCGCGAACTCCTATTTAGAAGAGACCGAACTAGAGATAGTCTACTGTAATCTTAAAAGAGAATCGAAATGACCTTTGATAGTCCTCAAGAAATATTCAGGGGTCGGAAAGCGTAAGAGTAAATGTGTCACGCGTAGGTGCCACAAGTCGCTAATAGCGCAGCAAAAGGTAAAAAACTGTGCCACTTTGCAGCAATCGCTGCACTCGTGTGCTGTGAAACCATACTTAGCCGTGCCTGAAGAGCTCTTCGCGTGTTGAAGCACGTGAGTGGGATTATAGTGCGTTTGGTGACGGCTGTTGGCTGACTAGCGTGAACGCAGCACGGGCGTGTTGCTCCTCCCACTCCTACTGCGTGACACCAGTAGACCATCCACACAGCTTATAACCTTCGTTAAATACTACGAATACTTGCCGTGGAGACATCACAGAGATTGTCAGGGGAGCTAGTGACCCTGCCAAGGTTGGCGTTTCTGTGGAAAACAATCAGAATCCATGCTCTGCAGTGAAACCACAATATTTTTTTCTGAAGGATTGTATTTTGAATTTAACAAGACGTATGTACACATCCACAAAATCACCGGCCTCTATTTTTTATTCACACGTCATAAACTGTTTTGCCTAGTGTCTCAGAAACTTTATCAGACACTGTAAAACGTCATGACTTGCAAAAGAGAGTTCCAGCAATTTTTTTTTTTTTTTAACTTGAAGAATAATGTGAAATCAACTGGTGCCCGTACAGTGAAGGCATTAAAAGTCGGCGCTAGGATTATGCACACAGACCTTGCAACAAACCAATTCCCAACACCATAATGCTTTTGTGGCCTTCTTCTTAACGGCCTGATGGCAGTGGTAACAGCGGTTCGCGTGAGATCACCAAAGTTAAGCACTGTCGTACTGGGCTAGTACTTCGATGGGTGACCATCCGGTCTGCCGAGCGCTATTGGCGAGTGGGGTGCGCTCAGCCCTTGTGAGGCAAATTGATGAGCTACTTGACTGAGAAGTAGCGACTCCGTTCTGGTAAACTGACATAGGGCCGGGAGATCGGTTTGCTGAACACATGCCCCTCCATATTGACATCCAGTAGCGCCTGTGGACTGACGATGACACGGCGGCCGGTCGGCACCGTTGGGCCTACATGGCCTGTTCTGAGTCGTTTAGACTGGGAATCTTTTCTTCTGTGGTGGTGGTGACATGGGCTCCTACAGGACATTTCATTTTTCGGTTGAACAATTTGCCAAAGATGTGTTGAGAAATGTGCCTGGCCTCATCGAAGAACTGTGCTACTGATGCATCTCTTGCCGGGACGTTAGCTTATATGTTTGGGGTATGACAGCCTGACAATTTATTCGCCACTTTAATCCATGAATTCCGGCGACGGGAGATTATTCGCAAACATATCAGTGCCCTCTCACTGCTTGCAACGACATTTAGAGGTCTGATGACAATGCAATTGCCGGCAAGTAACTATCTGGCCTTCAAGTGCATAGGTGCTCTGATCATCAGCCTGCGTATTTTCACAGCTTCGGACAGTTCGTGGACTCTCACCCAAGAATTAAAATGTATTTTAGTATATTCTACGAAAAGAGCACTGTCCCTTCGTATTAGGTGTGTTAGGGGTTGGTGAATGGTTTCGGCAGCAGGGAGGCATCAGATCGGCGTATACCCCTTGTTTACAGCTGTTATCCAGATAGGGCAGTTTAGTTGTACCTTCTTCTTATGGGCGCTGTTGAGCCAAACTGGTACACTCTATTCCAAAGCAGAGTACACCAGATTCGAAGATGAAATTCAGAGAACAGAGGCCGAGGATCCCCATGTGGTACCACAGAGTTTTTCCAGAGGGATGTTCACGTTTTAGGCCGTTTTTGTTTACATATTGTTTGTAGTTTAAACTTATATCCAGGAACATGCTGAGGTATGTTGGAGTTTTATTCTGGTCATAATGATGTTCAGACAATGTGGTGTAAGTTTGTGTTGACGAGATTCTTGTGTACATGGAAATGTGTGACCTCTATTTTGGCTGGCCTAGGCTTAAACCGTCCTTAGTGAAAGTATTTTGCAAATTTTTTAAAACCTTCGACAATACTTCCTCAACCGCTCCCAGGCCCTTGCTTTGGACAGCTATTTCCAGTCATCAGGGTAACCTAATATGAAAAATACTTTTTGAGACATGTCGACGACATTCAGACAAAATATGTGAAGTGAACCTGCAGAATTTATCAATGGGTATTTTCAAGGCTCTCAGGGATCACGATTTTTGATTCCCAAAAAACTTCCTTGAGGCCCCTAGTCTGCATCGTCTGGAGGTCGATTTTTTCTTCCTGCAGGCAAGCTAAAGCATTGGTAGAGAGCCTAACATCGTATTATGTGTCTCTCGTCCCCCAGATAAACTGAGGAATTTCTTAGGTCCTGTCAAAGACAATCTCGAACTCTGAAAACACGATGTATACTCGATTCCTTGTGATTGGGGAATGACGTGTCATAGTCCCAGTTATCATACAGAGGAATACAGTTGCTATAAACACCATCGCCATTCACGCCTGGGATAACCAGAGAAGTCTGAGGTCAGAGTAGGAGGGAGCTGGTTTGCAAAATATTTTACATGAGCCGGGTGACAGTCTGTCGTGAAGGCGGTCAGTTGGTGGAAAGTGGGCGGAGAAAGCCATTTAAGAGAGATCGCTGTAATCTGAGCCCCCGGCAAATGGTTGGCAGGTCATAAGACTCCGAGCATTTTCATGTTAAAAGCTGGGATTATACTGTTGTGTCCAGCCTACTCGTCGAATATGGGGTGTCTAGGAAACCCGCTCCTCAGAGCGCTAGACAACAATTCAAGAAAATCGTATTAATGAATTTTTATTACAGTAAGATAAATGACAATACTAAACTTCAAGAGTTTACAATAATGTGTCACAAGCAATGGGCGACAGACAAAATAATAAATCTCATCGGTATAATAACTCCAATCCCAAAGAAAGCAGGTGTTGACAGATGTGAAAATTACCGAACAATCAGTTTAATAAGCCACAGCTGCAAAATACTAACAAGAATTCTTTACAGACGAATGGAAAAACTAGTAGAAGCCAACCTCGGGGAAGATCAGTTTGGATTCCGTAGAAATACTGGAACACGTGAGGCAATACTGACCTTACGACTTATCTTAGAAGAAAGATTAAGGAAAGGCAAACCTACGTTTCTAGCATTTGTAGACTTAGAGAAAGATTTTGACAATTTTGACTGGAATACTCTCTTTCAAATTCTAAAGGTGGCAGGGGTAAAATACAGGGAGCGAAAGGCTATTTACAATTTGTACAGAAACCAGATGGCAGTTATAAGAGTCGAGGGACATGAAAGGGAAGCAGCGGTGGGGAACTCCCCGATGTTATTCAATCTGTATATTGAGCAAGCAGTAAAGGAAACAAAAGAAAATTTCGGAGTAGGTATTAAAATCCATGGTGAAGAAATAAAAACTTTGAGGTTTGCCGATGACATTGTAATTCTGTCAGAGACAGCAAAGGAGTTGGAAGAGCAGTTGAACGGAATGGATGGTATCTTGAAGGGAGGATATAAGATGAACATCAACAAAAGCAAAACGAGGATAATGGAATATAGTGGAATTAAGTCGGGTGATGCTGAGGGAATTAGGTTAGGAAATGAGACACTTAAAGTAGTAAATGAGATTTGCTATTTGGGGAGCAAAATAACTGATGATGGTCGAAGTAGAGAGGATATAAAATGTAGACTGGCAATGGCAAGGAAAGCGTTTCTGAAGAAGAGAAATTTGTTAACATCGAGTATAGATTTAAGTGTCGGGAAGTCATTTCTGAAAGTATTTGTATGGAGTGTAGCCATGTATGGAAGTGAAACATGGACGGTAAATAGTTTGGACAAGAAGGGAGAATAGAAGCTTTCGAAATGTGGTGCTACAGAAGAATGCTGAAGATTAGATGGGTAGATCACATAACTAATGAGGAAGTATTGAATAGGATTGGGGAGAAGAGAAGTTTGTGGCACAACTTGACCAGAAGAAGGGATCGGTTGGTAGGACATGTTCTGAGGCATCAAGGGATCACCAATTTAGTATTGGAGGGCAGCGTGGAGGGTAAAAATCGTAGGGGGAGACCAAGAGATGAATACACTAAGGAGATTCTGAAGGATGTAGGTTGCAGTAGGTACTGGGAGATGAAGAAGCTTGCACAGGATAGAGTAGCATGTAGAGCTGCATCAAACCAGTCTCAGGACTGAAGACCACAACAACAACAACATCGGTATAAAGAATTCCTAATACAAGTGAAATAATACAGTTCCTAAGTCGCCCCTGCAGAGCCCGTAGGACGGCTGGTCTTAAGCTGGTGCGCGGCCAGTGGGATGCAGCACTTACGTCCTCTTCACCTGTCCTAGCGGCTGCTGCTGTCTCGTTGTCGTCCTACAGAGAGGTCGGTCAGCGTGCTATTGATTGACGTCTTCTTCATAGCCCTCTCTGCTTTGATGTTCACGACCGGCGTGCTGGCACTTGTCTTTACACTGGAACAGATACGGGCAGAGCGGTTCGTGTACATGTTTAATGGAGGCAAGACTGTAACTCTTCTGAAGCCAGGAGGTCGCCAGACTCTTTCAGTGAGCGGAAAAAACACATGTTTCATGATTACGACTGTCTGGGACGCTTAACAGCCTTCTTTCAGAAATTGGAAATGGCCGGCCTGGAAAGATTAGATCTCTTCATAAACGAGGGACTATGGTCCCATCTAGATAGACGTTTCTTTGCCAAAACATGTCCATGCTTACCGTGAGAACGACGCCTCGCTAGTCTACAATCTTCTTTTTCCAGACAGGAGAGAGTCGCTGATTGGCTCCTCTCAGGATATGCAAAGCAGAGGCTCGCTCCCCCAGCATGTGAACCTCGGTGTTGTGTCTGGATTGGCTACCAGGCAAGCAGAACAGTCAACACGGGAGATTCAATGAGTAGAGGGTACTTCGATTGTCGTGTACAATGTGGAGGCGGTCTCGTTTTTGCTAATTTGCCTCCCGTACCAAGGCTTGGTGGAAAGTGGTTGTGATTCTTAATGTTCTGGTCCTCCCATTGTGAAGAACTTCGGGTCTTTCCCTAGTGGCTCAGATTTGTGGTCTGCAACTTGTGGTGGACCAAAAGCCAGTGGCAGTTTCCATTTGTACCGACAGTGGAACTGTATATCATCTTGAACATATGGTGTGTCACTGGAGTGGAATTACTCGACCTGAGTTGGCCATCTGCCGTTTGACAATTCAGCACGCATCGTTATGCCTGTGAGTCAAATTGGTTTGACCGGGCTAGTGAATGGGTGCACCTCACACTGAAATCTTCTGGGATTTCCGGGCTTTGATAGGGATTTTCACTCATTCTAATAATGAGAGCTCCAGTCCATGTAGTTAGCGAATTTTCGTGGACACATCAGAGCATTACAACTGCTGCATTGCGGTGCTCGTCGCCCACAGCGCGCCGATTCTGCTGCCGCCTGAATCAAGGTGTAACGGTAAAGTATTGATTCACCGGCGTACTGTTGTTAAATGATATTCACAACTCCCTTTCTCTGTGAACCATACATGGTTGGTTCCATTTAAACAGAACTGGGCCTCACTTTGGATTCATGTAATCAAAGCCAGATTGCTTTATAAAAGAAGTTTTGTATAGCTTCCACCCCAATGACTGCTTCGCCAACCAAGCACCATCTCTTTTGGGATTTGTGTTTGTTATTTCTTTTGTAAGATTTATTACGTCATTGTAGTTATAAAAAGATTGATAAAAACTTGTCCGTACTTTTGTAAACTTGAATATGCCGCTGTTCTCATGAATACTCGCTCAACACACTGTTTTTATTTTATTGCTGTGATACATAGGTACACCAGCAAGTCAAGGTTCAATTTTATTAAAGTAGTTAATTTGTATTATTAATTTGAGTTCTGAAAGTGAGTACAGATCTGGCCAAAAAATGTGCCATGAGTTAATTCACTGATTCCCTAGATTCACTAATTTCGAAGATTCTAGCTCACGATTTGTAGGTTATTGGCAAGATAATACTTTTCTTTATGTAAAGATTATAATATTTAGCATCACTCGGACATATATTTAAGTTTAAAGCTAGCCATGACTTGCGATGTACCAGAAGAAAAAGACTATATCACCAGTTTGGTCTTTCTGGAAGAAGAATCTGATAAGACGTGGTGCTACAGAAGAAAATGAGGACATTCTCCGCACAATCGGCGAGGAATGGAATCGGTGAAAAGAAGAAGGAGTAGGGTGATAGGGAATGAGCTCAATGATACTAGAGGGAGCTGTAGACGGTTAAAAGCGCAGAGGGCAGAGATTGGAATTATGTAGCACTTAATTGGAGATGAATGTTTCAACTACTACTCTGAGATGATAAGGTTGCCAAAGGAGAGGAATTCGTGGTTTGGCACAGGAGAGGAATTCTTGGCGTGCCACAGGCCGGGCCAAACCAGTCAGAAGAATGATTAATCAAATAATAATAATAATAATAATAATAACAATAGGGACCCAATATTCAAATGAAGTACACCCAGGAACCTTCTGCTTATTGCCATTAGATGTAGAGTAAACCAAGATTATCTGATGACATTTGTACCACAACATAGTGGAGGATCCGTGTAGCTAAAAATTTTGGTTTTTCTCTCAGCCACAGCGACATTCAGGTGCATGACCGGTCACCTGGATCTGGCGTGGACTACCACAACTCGGCTACGGGTAGGGAGCTCTGTGTCATCTGTCTGTAAGCAGTGACGCATCCATACAGAACGTCGCTATGGGGACACTGGCAGTTGCTAGTTGTGCTAGTGGGGAGAAACAGCCACCAGCTGGCGATGTCGAGCAGTTACGACGAAGAAAAATTATGGGAGGCACAAAACGTGATCTGGCGTCAAACCACAGAGTCATATACTGAAAAGAAATGGTCCTATAACTTATGCTTGAGGGGCCTGCTATTTTCATTTGTTTCCTTCTTCCATTAGCTATGGTTACTGTAAAAGGTGCATTGCTGCAAATTACCTTCAGCAGGTGCAGAGATATGAAAAGTAAACTGTGCCTCTACATCTGTATGACTACGCTACAATTCGCAATAAAGTGTCTGGCAGATGGTTCATAGAACCACATTTATACTTTACCTTGACCGTTCCACTTTCGAACAGAACGCTGGAAAAATGGACACATAATGTTTCTTTGCGTGCTCAGATTTCTCTTATTTTATTACCATATCATTTCTCTCCCTATGTAGGTGGGAGTCAATAAAATATGTTGACGTGCGAGGGAGAAAGCAAATGATGAAATTCCGTGAAAAAGTCTCTCCATAATGGAAAACGCCTGTGTTTTAATGACTGCCAATCCAACTCGCTTATCATATCCGAGGCATCCTCTCCCCTAACTAGTTTAAAATTACTCTTATTGGCAACTGTTCTTGATTGGAATTTCGTAATGTTCGCTGCGTCTTCTTTAGTGAAAGAACATGGGAAAACTGTATTTCGCAACATAGCTTTAGCGATGCCGTCACCATTAACATTACTATTGCTGGTTCAGTGAAGGTCTTGACTGTGTCTTTCGCTTGTATGCTTTAGATATGAACAGAATCTCTTTGGATTTCTGTCAGAATACGAAGCAGAGTTTCGCTCTGTAAACCACGAGGGACGTTCCGTTACTTAATGGAACACTTTTTTTCGGCCAGTTTCGATTGAAAAAATGGAGAATTTGTTGTGGGACATCGTGGTGTATTCCCGCTGCAGCCCCGATAGTTTCATGAAGTTACGATAGATGACAGCGCTATACGTAGCTTTCAAAATGGCCGCTGTAGCGGAGGTGCGCTCCAAACAGAGAGCAGTCACTTTCTTTTTTCTGAAAATCAGAGCATCGCAGATGTTCATAGGTGCTTGCAGAAGTTCTACGGAGATCTAGCAGTGAACAAAAGCATGGTGAGTCGTCGGACGAGGCGTCTGTCATCATCGCAACAAGCTCGCACAAACCTGCTCGATCTCCCGCGTGCCGGCCGGCCGCACACAGCTGTGATTCCTGCAATGTTGGAACGTCCAGACACTCTCATTCGGTTTTTCTTGATGCAATAATTTACCAACAGCCGTAGGTATTATAGAAATTTATTTTATTTTATGAACTTCTATGTGCTACCAGTTTCGACATTACATTGATGCCATCTTCAGGCCCCACTCGTCATAGTCGTAAAATCGCTATACACGGAAGGAGCCATATAACTGGACCCATGAATCAAATCGTCCTGCACCAGCTCTTGGTGGCCAGGCGACACAGATTGAGGCAGTTTTCAGAAAAACGCGTTTAAAGAGTCACAAGTATTTATCATATAAAAAAGGGACAAAAACTTGAAACTTACGGGATATCATCGAAGCCTGGTTCATAATAATTACCGCTCCGGCTAGTGGATAGCTTGACCTAATAAGCCCTCATTTTCGTTCTCAACCCCGTTTTCGTCGCCGAGCGCCTTGTGGCAGGTGACTCTATCTTCACATAATGGGCATATTTCTTCCATATTTTGATTTGAAGGGCGCTTGCCAAGTGCGTCAATGCAGTATGGCCCATACTGATTAGACATACGGCCAAATTTGAAGCACTGTTGACAATTTCCCTACGGGTGGCTGTTATTTTTTGGAGCGTATCTTCAGATGAGACTATTGAATATTTCGTTCACGTTTTTAAGTAAAACCGCCCAAAGAAGACTTCAGCAAATCAGGCTTACCCAAATCGGTATACGACAGGTGACGGCATCGATAACGACTTGTGACAATGCGTTTTGTGTTTATAACTTTCCTATTCACTGTTTGCTTTAGCTTCAACGCTCACAGAATCGTTACTTTTTGGAGTTCGCGCATAATATTTTGGGGAATAATTTTTCAATGTATATACATTCGAATTCTGTAATAAAAATATTTCGAGTTTTTTCGGCAGTCATCATGTCGTTTCCCCTTGAAAGCAATTCGGATTAATTAGTGGATCAGTTCCACCTTTTATTGATTTACGTGGCATAAAACTTTGAATCGCTGTCAACACCGTTTCTTCAAATATAGGCCACAATTGATCTGGCCGTCGATTAGACAATCAGTGTGGAAGGAATGGTGACTTAGACAGGCGTCAAGCTAATTATTATCAGATTTTTTAAAACGGATATATTTTACGATTATTTTGGTGGATTCCATTGATGCAGTATTCATTCTCACTCCCTGTTCGCTCAGGATTGTTTGTCACTGAGACGTCTAGTATGTTACCATAACCATTTAAACATCATGTGTACTCCTGAATTAATTGTTCAAAGTAATTTTCGGAGAAAGCATTTGGTACAATTTTGAACGATGTTTTATGCCTACCACTTACTTCAAACATGTATTTTCGCTAACAAAACGAGTATAAATTTGAGTCACCAGCAACTGTAATATTTTTATGAGTCGAATAGCTATTCGAAATGAGACAGCAGTTTTTCTTGAATGAAACTTCCAGAAATGTTCACTCACGAGAATACCAGAGGCTGTCAAATGTAAACTTTCACGGCCGAAAATGTCACAATTAATAAAATGTTCCGGACTATTATGTCGTCGTCAGAGGATTTCACCTTAAAACCGAACGTAGTGAGCCATGGTGTGAAACGGACATTCAAAGAAGCTACGACCCGCTTTGAAAATATCGTCCGCAGATGGGGACGAAACGTTGGGTTTTAAGGTAAAGTCCATTCGACCACGGCATAATAGCCCGGAACATTTTATTAATTGTATTGCTCGATGCTTTTGTACTACGGAAAGACAATCTGAAAAGTACAGATTTGCAACAGAACTGCCGCTACTGTCAACAAGATCTGCTTCCTTGGCGGCTTGGGGAAGGAGAGTAGGTTAGACTGAGAAACATGTAACTACGGAGAGCGGAGCCTGCCAAGGCCGTGGCTGTCCCGCCAAATCCCCCGCGTCGCGTGAGGGACGGGGTCGACAGCACACCGCAAATCCCCTTCCCAGCAGCGGCTGCTTCCGCTAGATGTCTCTGCTCCAGCTGCAGTAGAGCACTCGCTGCCAGCCTTACGGGAGGCGTGAAATCACCTCTGACGCCACAGCCAAACTCTGGCCAAACTTTACCGTAGTGAGGGTGTCACCAATCAAGTCAGGTATCTGCCTTAGACAAAATGAGCTTACTCAGGATACAACGTTCCTGGAGAGAAGTTAGCCTTCAGTTCTCCCGAATCACAGAGAAGTAGCTGACACATAGGGCCCGCACCTGGACGTAATCCAGTTCCTAGAGCACATACTTTTTTAGACGAGTCAAGACTGTCGATGTAGTTTACAGATTTGCAGCCTTATTCGCAGATGAAGTGCATCTCGCCACAGATACAAAAATTCACAGATATGTTTTAATAAGTCTCGAAGGAAACGGAAGTGCGACGGTGTGTCATGAAGTTCACATTTCAGTGGAATAAAGTAGTTTGGATTAAAAAATACCACTTTGGCTATGAGAATTTCTCCACGACGTTTCTCCCATGAATCAGCGAGACAGAACTAACTTCGACTGATTACATCTAGCCGGTCGCGGTGGCCGAGCGGTTCTAGGCACTTCAGTCCGGAACCGCGCGACTGCTACGGTCGCAGGTTCGAAACCTACCTCGGGCATGGATGTGTTTGGTTAGTTAGGTTCTATGGGACTGATGATCTCAGATGTTAAGTCCCATAGTGCTCAGAGCCATTTTTTGATTACATATATCTTTTATGGGGTTGTGTGCAGCCACTTCGTTATAGCGTAATAATCAAAGATGAATTTAACGTACGTTATGCCAAGATAACGCGAAACCGTAACATTTCCAATAAATATCATTTACCTCTTGCCTGTCTATTACGATGTCCTACAACCCCAATAACTTGAAATAAGCTCATGTGGTAGCTAAATTTCGACGTCTCCCTCATTGCACTGACGTACCTTACATTTCTTCTGCGACGCACGCTTCCCTTGCCAGCTCGAAGTTGCATTAAAAAATAAACTAATCTCTCTACGGAAGGCAGAACATTCACTTTGCCTGTAAAATATAATGAAACGAGATTCATAAGGGATCACATGTGAGAATTTAGGCAAGATCAAGGGACTAGAAAATAATTTTAGAAAAGTGGCTGGCTATGAGAAAACAGAATAAGCATTCATACATTATGCAGAAAAACAATATAAAGCCTCTTGTCTTTCATACAAAAGCCCTTCGCGTGGCTTTACATCAACATACGTTTAGAAAATGCAGAAAAACAGTCCTATACTCATATCTCGGCCCATGATAATATTTAATGAGTGAAAAAACCCAGAAGTATGAACTACATGCAGACTAGCTTGAATGAATGCAAAACGGGTATTGATTCCCACGAGTTCCAACCAAGGCAATAACAATACTCACATGACATCCAAATTTAAATATCTTTGAATAAATCTGTAAACAACGTAACACATAATTATACGAGGGTGAGTCAAATGAAAACCTTAAATTTGTAATAACAAATCGAAATTTCTCGCCGTTATCCTGTAAGTTGGTAAGCGAGCAACAAACAGCGTGCAGAATTGCCTGTAGGTGGCAGCGTAGTCCAGATGGACACATACGGTATCAGTATGATTATAAAGATAGCCTCCCCACTTGCGACTTGCACCAGGGAGGAACAGCGTTCTCTTATTCGGTTTTTTCATAGTGAAGATGTAAAACCTATTGAAATTCATCAACGATCGAAGATTGAGTACGGTGATGCATGTTTGTCACAGCAGCAAGTCTGTGAACGGAGTAGGAAGTTTGCAAATGGTGTGACTTCAGTGGAAGATGCTCATCGTCCAGGTCAGGCACGAGTCGTGACTCCACAGAACATTGCAGCAGTTGAAGCCACAGTGAAGGAAAACCGCCGAGTGACACTGGATGACTTTGCAACATGTTTACAAATTAGTCATGGGTCAGCACACCACATTGTGCATGATGTGCTCCAGTTTTACAAAGTGTCTGCAAGATGAATACCATGGTAGCTGACTCCTGTAATGAGAGAACGACGTGTTGATGCTTGTGAAGAACTTCTTCGGCGCGGAGTAGGTGATGGCTTCCTTGCAAGAATCGTTACTGGGGACGAAAACTGGGTTCACTTCCACCAACCGGAAACGAGGAGAGCGAGCAAAGAATGGCGCCATTCCTCATCACCAAAACCAAAGAAGTTCGAAAAGAGCCGTCAGCAGGCAAGGTTATGGTAACTCTCTTTTGGGATGAAAAAGGCGTCATTTTGGAGCATTACATGCCTAGAGGGACCACTGCCATCAGAGCATGATACACAGATCTCCTAAAAATCATCCGCGGCCTGCAATCAAATCAATGCGACTTGGATTGCTGTCAGCAGGTGTCCTTTTGCAACATGAGAATGTAAGGCACCATACTGCCCGTACAACAGTTGCAACAACCACAGACCTGCATTTTGAGTGTCTTCCTCATCCACCATACTCACCAGACCTTGCCCAAAATGATTTCCGTATGTTTGGACCACTCAAAGAAGCAATGGGAGGAAAGAAGTTCCGTTCTGAGGAAGAGGTACGCCATTCAATGCATGAGTGGTTGCGCGGACAACCAAAAGAATTTTTTTCTAAAGGAATTGATGCACTTTGTAAGCGCTGGAGAACTTGCATTGAGCGTGGGGGAGATTATGTAGAAAAGTGATACAGCTTTGTACCACTTCTGCACAATAAATAATATTTGAAAAGATATTTAAGCTTTTCATTTGACTCACCCTCGTACAAAGGCAGCACAAGCAAGCAACCATCTATCCACAGTCCTGGAGCGTATCGCTTCATTGCGCCCATTTCAACATCGTAGCACAAGTGTCTGTACGAAAACACCCTCGACTGCAAAACTCAAGCACGAAAGTAACTTTCGATTGACGTACAACAGCAAGTAACATAGATCTATGAAACCTTGACCATACATACAAAAGTACAACAGGTACCTTCAAGAAATAAGTGTTGAGACGAACAAAAAAGATACTTTTATTCAAAGAAAATAATCACAGTGAAGTCACCGCGATTCGTAATGGTCCCCCCGGACATTACAAAAGGTGGGACAACATTATTAAAAGGGTGCGTGATCACCAGCTCTGGAGCGTGCTGCCATACTGGCCACAAGGCTGATTTGGAGTTCTTGTGGTAGGGCTCAACAGCTCGGTTGACAGCTGCTGGATGGTCTTTAGTGCAAGTGAACGTGCTGCAGCAGTCTCCCCAAAGCATCTACGCGTACTCCATTTGATTTACGTCGGGGTAAGGGGCTGACTAGTCCATTCGCCGAATACCACAAGAGCTCCACCACCTGCGCAGTTCGATGTGGAAGGGTATTTTCAACTATAAAAATGAATTCAGGAGCGAATGCACCCCTGAAAAGACGCACAAGGGGCAGGAGTACAGTGTTACAATACCCTTGACCGGTAAGTGTACCGTGTTCAAGGAACTGGAGGTTAGGACGCCCATGCAACATTATGCCTTCCCACGCCATAACAACTGGACCATAAAAACGACCAAGTGCGAGAATGCTGGACCCACCATCACGTGGCGAGAGGTGGAACGGCTAACGCGCCCAGAAACTTTGTCGAACGCGTTGTTTGGCAGTGACACAGCATTCGAAACTTACTTTCGTCGTTTAGTTTTGCACGAGAGCGTAGTTCAGCACGTCCAATCAGCGGGAAAGAAGAGTGTGTCCACAGCAGTACGTGACATTACTCCGTTTACCTGTGCCAATGTGTCTCCGGTAGCTGCGCCTCCATCGAATCTGGCTGAAAGGTGATTGTCTAAAGTAGGCTAATTCAAATGATGATGTTCACACCGGGTTTACAGTTTTTAAATACACAGAAACGTCTAAAATATGTCTCACACATGTTCACTAAACAGAAAGTGATATGGCTTAAAGAAAAGAACCACGAGGCACCAACACTCAACATCCTGCTAAAACTTTACATGCAGAACAATCCTACACATCTGGTGGTAAATTTCAGAAGTGCACCCACATATCAATGGGATCAGTAGCATACACAACACGAAGAGGTGATGCAAAAAATCAAAGACCGCAACATACACACAACAGCCATACTCACATAATTCGCGATCACATTCACGTATATGAATATCCCCACCACTGAAACCATCAACGTCATCAGACAACGATTACAACAGCAGAAATAATTCCCAAACACCACATAAAAGAAATAGCTAGCAGTCTAAATTTGATCACAGAGCAAAATCCAGTTCTAATCACAACAGAATAGACTTCCAGTGAGCTCACCAGTCAGTGGACTCCTGGCCAACATTTTGCTCAGTTAGACTGAAAACAAAAATCTGAAACAGTAGTAAGACCCAGACTTATGGGATAGTATACTGGAATCGCTATGTAAATGACATCATATGTCTTGCAGACGAAATAACGAGTCACGTCCAACAACTCCAGAATCATATATACACAGTTCACCTCAAAATAAAGTCACCATAGAAGAAGAAAACGACAAAATGTTAAATTACCTTGATATCACAATACGAAGAGACAACAATCAACACCAGTTCTCCATATTCAGGAAAGTCACCACCATCAGCACAGCCGTACAAAAATGCTCTAATTATCCAATGTCGCACAAAATAGCCAGTTTCCAGTACATGCTGCACAGGCTGAACAAAGCTTCACTCAGTAAAAACAACTACAAAAAGGAATTACATACAACCGAACAAATAGCTACAGAGAATGGCTACGATACAAACATTATAGAGAAAGTGATTAACAAACATGAAACAAAATAAATGGGAAACTCAGCACACAAAAACAAACATCATTAGCACACATAACACATACACAAGCAGACATGAACAAGAAACACCCATAACGGAAGGAAAATGGTTCCATTTCACTTAACAACGAAAAAAAAACAGCCCATAGAATAGGCAACATATTCAGAAAACAAGGATTAAGAGCAGCTTGCAGAACAGACAACTCAATAGAAAGAAAAGTAAGAGGAACGAACTCACGCACAGAGAAACACAACAATTCTGGTATTTACCACCTGACATGACAACACCGCAAAAAATTTGTATAGGGCACACAATCGGAAACTTTGATGCTAGATACACAGAACACAGAAGAGGATTAAAAACTAACAGCTGCAATCCTACATTTTGTGAACAACTTATGGACGTGAAACACAGTCCAACAAATGTGAACACTGATTTTTAAATTCACAGATGTTGTAACAGCCTCCGGAAAAGCTAATATTCGAAGAAAACTATCAAATACAAAAAGCCGTAATTGAAAGAGAACAAGTAATAAATGAATGCACAGTTCTCTGCAATGGAACTCTGGTCTCAGCCCTCAAAGTACTGTCTCACAACACCAACTGATAAACACACACACACACACACAATCTTCCACATGATATTAATTAATGCTATGCGTAACAATAACATACCCAGTCGTAAATTTTCGAAGTAAATAACTGTCCTAAATTAAGTTCCATATGCTTGCAGATAGCAGACTGTGAAACAAAAGAACTGTATTAAATTACATAAAATCCAGAAAATTCACAGGATGTGGTTACAAAGAATATACACACAAATTTTTGGATTTTTTCCAAATATGTAAATATTGTCATTAAAACTCAAATTTATATTTGCACCAGTAGCAAAAATCATTTTTTTTTTGCATTATAGGAGATAACAAAAAACCCATTGATGATGCTGAAACTTCAGTGAAACATGTCTGGGGAATAAAAAAGAAATATGTATTACTGAAGACGGACGCTCTCCAGAAACTAGACCATGTCAATTTACTAGGCCATAGAGCAGTAGGACTCTTTTCGGTTAGAATTATTGCATATTACATACTTTTTCACGGTTGTGAAAGTATTTCCGCAGAATCGAACGTGACTGGAGCAACAAAGCGAGTAACTGATACATAAATTATCGTTGTCTATCGAACCACCAACGAACACGCGCATCTTGCACCAAACTGTTCAAAAATAGTCTTGAAGAACCTCCAAGGTGTCGTCCGTGAAGTTCAGGTTCATCAGTCTGGAAATCCAGTTCACGAAATAGAGTAAAAGAATTTCCGAAGCCCTGCAGGTAAGAGTGAAAATGCTGTTTGTATTAGCCACATCCTCTTAGCGAAGTTCGAAGCAATTCATCGCCAGAACTTGTGCTCGTCTGACATTCTGCCGCGAGTATTCTGGGAGTGAGAAGCAATTCCTGAAATGGGCGATAATTTTCAATTCCGCAGCGCCGCCCTCGCGGCAGAGCCGGGCGCCGCACTTTGCATAATCCGCCGGCGCTCAGACGAAAGACAGTCGGGCGCGCGTTCCGTGATGGAGGACACGCCGCCTGGCTCCGGCTCTGCGCTCGCTCCAGTTCCGCTGACGGCTGGATACGTGTCGGCAGCGCGGCGCCCCGGCGGTAAGTCACAGGCAAGTCTTCTCCAGCACTTCGGTGGACGATGTTACGGTGTCTACGAGTTTGATGCAGAGATTCCAAATACCTGGTGATCAACAAGTCAGTATAAATTTGAAAACTTAATGAACCACAGAATAATGTAGATAGAGAGGTAAAAATTTACACACATGCTTGGAATGACAAGGGGTTTTATTAGAACAAAAAAAAGAGAAGTTCACAAAATATGCGACAGATGGCGCTGGACAGCAAAACGTCAATGACTGCGCATGACAATCGTGTATAAAAAGAGCTGTAATGAGAGAGTGAATCAGATGCGCCAGCAGTCGCAGCATGTTGACGTTACCTGAAAAGGCGCTTTTAGTGAAGCTGTATTATCAGAATGGGGAATGTGATAGTTCAGCGTTACGATCCTACCGCCATAGGAAGGGGATTCGAACGGGTAAAGGTCCGTTGACAAATGTAACTGTGGCGAGAATGATTTCGAAGTTCGAAGCCACGAGTTGTTTAGACGATAGACCCATTGTGGCCGACCAAGCACAAGGCGCAATGCTGCTGAGACAGTTCAGGAAAAAATGGTGTCTGTAGCGGGTTCGTCTACGCACGGGGAAGTCAGCGCTCGTGCAGGAAAAAATGGTGTCTGTAGCGGGTTCGTCTACGCACGGGGAAGTCAGCGCTCGTGCAGTCGCACGTCGCACTGGCATTTCATACACTACTGTTTGGTTGACGTACCCTCCGATGCTATCCGTACAAAATCCATTGGCATCAGGAACCTGGCGATTTAGTGAAGCGGAGGGCATTTCCGGTGTGGGAGTTTCAAAAGATGGCGGAAGATAACGATTGGTTGAAAAACGCGTTGTAGACCGACGAAGCTCATTTCACGCTCCGAGGGTCTGTCAACGCGCACAACTGCAGAATTTGGGCTACAGAAATCCTAGAACTGTCGTGGAAACTCCATTGCACGACGAGAAAGTCACGGTATGGGTTGGATTTACCACATCTACCGTTATCGGGCCTTTTTTCTTCGAGGAAATGCGTGATTCTGGTTTTGTAACTGCTACCGTGGCGTGTGAGAGGTATGCCGATTTGTTACAGAATCGCATCATCCCCAGCCTTGCTGATAAACACTTGCTGGAACGAACGATGTTTATGCAGGATGGCGCTCCACCCCATATTGCTAGACGCGTGACAGATCTCTTGCGAGCGTCGTTTGGTGCTGATCGTGTGCTCAGCCGCCACTTTCGTCATGCTTGGCTTTGGGGTTACCTGAAGTCGCAAGGATATCGTGATCGACCGACATCTCTAGGGATGCTGAAAGACAACATCCGACACCAATGCCTCGCCATAATTCCGGACATGCTTTACAGTGCTGTTCACAACATTATTCCTCGACTACAGCTATTGTTGGGGAATGATGGTGGACATATTGAGCATTTTCTGTAAAGAACTTCATCTTTGCTTTGTCTTACTTTGTTATGCTAATTATTGCTATTCTGATCAGGTGAAGCGCCATCTATCGGAAATTTTTTGAACTTTTGTATCTTTTTGTTTCTAATAAAACCCCATGTCATTCCAAGCATGTATGTCAATTTGTACCTCTCTATTTACATTATTCCATGATTTATTCAGTTTTCAAATTTATACTGACTTTTTGATCAGCCTGTACTCCGAATGGTATTAGCAAACGTTAGTGAGTATTCTTCTACCGTTGTAAGAAGCCATACACATATGTCAAACAATAGCGCAGCTGTTAGAATGTGAATGAGTACGAAGTCGTAGGAAGGCCACGCTGCTTCACAAAAGCGAGCAGACTCACGTGAATACGGTAGTAAGGACAGGGAAGAGGGTGATAGGGTCCTTGTAACCTGTAACGATATTCTCGAGAATGGTTTGTGCATACGACAAGACAAACGATAACGGACCACCGTAGACGATCATCTGGTTGTTTAAATGATGGTTCCGCCATTTGACTAAAAGTACTGTCTATTCTGTTCCACAATCGTGATATCGGCATTTGGCATTTGGCATTTGGCATTTGGCGTTCAATAAGACGTACAACAAATTTCTCAAGAAAGGATGGTTCTATTCAGGGTTACAGTACCGCATATTATCCCCCACTCTCTCACCGAATTTTCAACGTAACTTCCGTTCAATGCGACGACATTACTCCACCTTTCTGGAAGAGCCTGTTTGCCCGTTTGGTACCAGTCGAATGACCGAGCCAACGTCTTGCTGCATAAATAACCCCCCCTTCAGTCAGGTATCGCTTTCCGTGGAGTCCGTTCTTCATTGGTCCAAACAGATGAAAGTCGGAAGGTGTGAGATCTGGGCTATAGAGTGGATGAGGAAGATCAGTCCAACACAGTTTTTGTGCGCTCCCTTCTTGTGCGCATACTTGTGTGAGGTGTTGAGATGTTATGCGGAAGGAGAAGTTCGTTAGCATCCGTCGATGACCTAGAATGAGAGTGTCTGCACGTTCCAGTGACAAGCTGTGCAAGGTCGGCCAGTACGACTGAGATCTGAGAGGTTTGTGCGACTTTGTTGTGATGGTGACTGACGCCTCATCCAACAAGCATCATTGTGTTGTTCACTGACAGGTGAATGTCTACTGTGAATGTCTCCGATGCTCTGGTTTTCCGCCTAAAGGAACTGAATGACAGCTCTTTCCCTGGAATGCGCCTCCGTTACAGATTCCATTTTCAAGGCTACCTATCGTGCTGGAAAAAAAAGTCAACTGAAACTAGCTGCGAAAAACATGATTGCTCTACTTATTGAACGCCTCTCGTGCCAGAAAGTAGGTAACATTATGCCAATACAATGTAGGCTAATAAATAAATTAAAATTTAAAAGTTATTGAAATTCTGTTACATGCCAAGCATGTCATCGTCGCAATATATTAAACTTTGTTATGTAATTGCAGCTGTCGGTTAATGTATATGAGAACATATTTACGAAGTGTCTGGCATAAGTGGAACAAACAGGCCTTACAGTGAGTAACTGTGCGAGAGATTCATGATAAATGTAGGCTAGTGCCGCAGAGTACTCTTTGTAAAACCGAACTCGGGTTCCATCCGGATCTGGTGATCTATTTACTTTCAGTTGTTTCTTTACGCCAGGGATGCTTATTAGCAGTGAAGTCAGCAAATGAATCAATCATATTACTGTTGATTACATAAGAAGCCGACCTCGGGGAAGATCAGTTTGGATTCCGTAGAAATATCGGAACACGTGAGGCAATGCTGACTCTACGACTTATCTTAGAAGCTAGATTAAGGAAAGGCAAACCTACGTTTCTAGCATTTGTAGACTTAGAGAAAGCTTTTGACTATGTTGACTGGAATACTCTCTTTCAGATTCTGAAGGTGGCAGGGGTAAAATACAGGGAGCGAAAAGCTATTTACAATTTGTACAGAAACCAGATGGCAGTTATAAGAGTCGAGGGACATCAAAGGGAAGCAGTGGTTGGGAAGGGAGTGAGACAGGGTTGTAGCGTCTCACCGATGTTATTCAATCTCTATATTGAGCAAGCAGTGAAGGAAACAAAAGAAAAATTCGGAGTAGGTATTAAAATCCATGGAGAAGAAATAAAAACTTTGAGGTTCTCCGATGACATTGTAATTATGTCAGAGACACCAAAGGACCTAGAAGAGCAGTTGAATGGAATGGATAGCGTCTTGAAAGGAGGATATAAGATGAACATCAACAAAAGGCAAAACGAGGAATGTAGTCGAATTAAGTCGGGTGACGCTGAGGGAATTAGATTAGGAAATGAAACACTTAAAGTAGTAAAGGAGTTTTGCTATTTGGGGATCAAAATAACTGATGATGCTCGAGGTAGAGAGGATATAAAATGTAGACTGGCAATGGCAAGGAAAGCGTTTCTAAAGAAGAGAAATTTGTTAACATCGAGTATAGATTTAAGTGTCAGGAAGTCGTTTCTGAAAGTATTTGTATGGAGTGTAGCCATGTATGGAAGTGAAACATGGACGATAAATATTTTGGACAAGAAGAGAATAGAATCTTTCGAAATGTGGTGCTACAGAAGAATGCTGAAGATTCGATGGGTAGATCACATAACTAATGAGGAAGTATTGAATAGGTCTGGGGAGAAGAGAAGTTTGTGGCACAACTTGACTAGAAGAAGGGACCGGTTGGTAGGACATGTTCTGAGGCATCAAGGGATCGCCAGTTTAGTACTGGAGGGCAGTGTGGAGGGTAAAAATCGTAGAGGGAGACCAAGAGACAAATACACTAAGCAGATTCAGAAGGATGTAGGTTGCAGTAGGTACTGGGAGATGAAGAAGCTTGCACAGGATAGAGTAGCGTGGAGAGCTGCATCAAACCAGTCTCAGGACTGAAGACCACAACAACAACAACATAAAAATATTTTAGCTGGAGAAGTTTGGGTAGGACATCGAACATAAATAACAAAAATAGTTTAATCAGTTTAGTCACTTAGTTTTACAATTATTAAGTTATCAATGTTAAATCACGGGTTATCAAGATACAGAAGAATCAGATAGTATCTCACATAAGGTGCACATTTGCTTGATGAACATGTTGAAGTTTTCATCCGAGGCTCGTTCAGGAGACAAAGTGTCTCTGTCAACTGAAAATAGTCGTTCGACTGCCGCTCTCGAGGGTAAAGGGGTGTTAAGTTTAATAAATAAATTTATTAAAATCTGTCCCTCAAGAAATACCGCGTCGTTGAATAAGTATTTTGATTTCATGTACAGCCACAATTTGACTAGATTCTTGGCTTTACTTTTTACAGACGAGTTGCTACTAGACCTCTCTTTAGACTGAGCGACAGACGTAAAAAAACCTTCCTCTTCTTCGTTGCTCCTTCCGCCACTGCCGCTTCAACTCTTTTCTGTCTTTTGAGCATTTGGCGGCTTCGCGCCTCAAAGCTTCTTCTAAGACTTTCTCCATTCGTTTTCTGGTTATTCTCGCTTGCACTCTATTGTTTACGTCAATCGCGCGCAGCCCAACTCATCCACGCGCCTACACAACCAAAACTTGCCAGAACATGATTTTTGTCGTAAATAGTGGGTACCTGAATAACGATTAACGAGCTCAGGGAAAGTTAACGTAAGTCCGCTAACGTTTCCTAAAACTAACTTAAAAGCTAGTCAGTTACCCCAAAAATTAACGTCGTTAATTGACGATCAACGGTATTGTTCCCTGCGCTGATTATGAGTAGCTTGCTTACTTGATAAGTTCCCCTACAAATTCATATATCGTTTCCAGGGTGACAAGGTGTAACGTAACAGAAAACTATAGCACCAGACCCGTGTGCCCCTACTACTGTCGTATAGCTAGTGCTGGGAAAACGATACTGGCGTTCGAATGGGCTCGATATTTCCCGATACGCTGCAGCGTTCGATCACAATCGAGCAAGTTTGAACAATCACGTGACATTTGACTCGCGCGGTGCGCATGCAAGGGAAACGCAAGAAATTACGGACAAGCCACAACAATATGCTATGGCTCGGCTTAAAATTTAATAGTTTCATGGGAGACTACATCTACATGGATACTCTGAAAATCACACTTAAGTGCCTGGCAGAGGATCCATCGAAGCACCTTCATTATTTTTCCACACTCGAACAGAGTGCGGAAAAAGCGAACACCTAATACCGTTTAATCCTACCATTGCACTAAGTCCTACTGGTTTTGGACAAATTTACAATGAGTTCTCATGTAGTGCTGATATGTACGGATACATAAACATTTATGTTAATTTTTAATGTAAGGTAACAGACGAAGACGAATATGTTGTGTTTTATGTTAATTTTTAATGTAAGGTAACAGACGAAGACGAATATGTTGTCCTACAAAACATTATACTTGACTGAACCTAGTATATCGTTTTATTTGTGTATTAGAAGCGGTATTGAGTTACGAAGAATGTTGCAAATGAGCAATTCAATCCCTATTCACATAGTACACTGAAGAACCAAAGAAATTGGTACACCAGCCTAATAGCGTGTAGCGCCCCCGCGAGCACGCAGAAGTGCCGCAACACGACGTGGCAACAAGTGGACTAACGTCTGAAGCACTGCTTCAGGGAATTGACACCATGGATCCTGCAACGTTTAACAGTATCCATAAACCCGTAAGAGTACCGGTGGGGGGGGGGGGTGAGGTGGCGATCTCTTCTGAACAGCACGTTGCAAGGCATCCCAGATACGCTCAATAATGTTCATGTCTGGGGAGTTTAGTGGCCAGCGGATGTGTTTAAACTCAGAATAATGTTCCTGGAGCCACTCTGTACGAATTCTGGCTGTGTGGTGTGACGCATTGTCCTGCTGGAACTGCCCAAGTCCGTCGGAATACACAATGAACATGAAAGAATGGATCCGCTCGATACAATTTAGACGAAATTCATTCGACCAGGCAACATGTTTCCAGTCATCAACAGTGGCATGTCGATGTCGACGGTCCCAGGCAAGGGTAAAGCTTAGTGTCGTGCAGTCATGAAGGGTAGGCGAGTATGTTGGAGATGTGATGTTTAACCGGATTCCTGATATGCAGGGTACACTCGCAAAGTGGACGTATGGGAAAATCCCCACTTCGCTGCTGCCTCAGAGATGCTGTGTCCCATCGCACGTGCGCCGACTATAACACCACGTTCAAACTCACTGAAATGTTGATAACCTGCCGTTTTAACAGCAGTAACCGATCTAACAAATTCGCCAGACACTTTTTGTCTTATATAGACATTGCTGACCGCAGCGCCGTATTCTGCCTGGTTACATATCTCTCTATTTGGATATACATGCCTATATCTATTTTTTTTCTTTTTATGCGCTTCAGTGTAGTACCGATATGTATGAATGTAGAAACCAAGAGGAATGTTGTCCTCCAAAAAATAATAGTTGACTGAAACCAACAGAATATTTTGTTTGTTTATCAGAGGCGGGAAGGGTTTAAGTAGTGTGTTGTATATGAGAAATTCAGTCCCAGTTCACATAGTAGAATAATAGATAAAAACGTTACCAGATTGTAATCAGTTTGGAAACAAGACAGCAAAATGTACGTCCAACAGTCAAGTCAATTACTTAAGAATTAAATGCAGAAGATACGAAATACATCGCAATAAAATGATTAATTTTTATCGCGAGAATATATTACAGCGTCAAGACCCGTCATGGAGCTAGTATCATCAGACGACATTAGAATAGATCAGATCAGATCAGTACTTGTTCCATAGATCATGAATACGACACTTCGTTATGATGTGGAATGTGTCAGGCTAATAAAAGGTGTCTATACAAGATATTACATTACACAAAATATTACATGACACTTAATATTTTTAATTTTTTTTGTGGGGATTGGGGAAATTACTCACTTACTACATCCAAAAATTCATCTACTGAGTAGAAGGAGTTGCCATTAAGAAATTCTTTTAATTTCCTTTTAAATGCTATATGGTTATCTGTCAGACTTTTGATGCTATTAGGTAAGTGATGTGTATATATATATATATATATATATATATATATATATATATTTATTTATTTATTTATTTATTTATTTATTGTGAGGCTACAGTGAAGATCCCTAGCTCTTTAAATAAGTGTCTGCAAGATGATCTTGGATGAGCTCCAGCAATTATTCTGATTACACGTTTCTGTGCAATGAACACTCCTTTACTCAATGATGAGTTACCCCAGAATATGATGCCATGCGAAAGCAAAGAATGAAAATAGGCGTGGTAAGATAATGTACTCAGATGTGTATCGCCAAAATTTGCAATCACCCTAATAGCATAAGTAGCTGAACTCAAACGTTTCAGCAGATCCTCAGTGTGTTTTTTCCAGTTCAACCCCTCATCAATGCATACACCTAGAAATTTTGAATATTCTAACTTAGCTACCGATTTCTGATCGAAGCCTATATTTATTAATGGTGTCATTCCATTTACTGTGTGGAACTGTATATACTGTGTTTTGTCAAAGTTTAATGAGAGCCCATCTGCAGAGAACCACTCAACGATTTTCTGAAAAACATCGTTTACAATTTCACCAGTTAATTCTTGTCTGTTGGGCGTGATAGCTATACTTGTATCATCGGCAAAAAGTACCAGCTTTGCATCTTCGTGAATATAGAATGGCCAGTCATTAATATATATTAAGAACAGCAGAGGGCCCAAGACCGAATCATGCGGCACTCCATTCTTGATTGTTCTCCAGTTTGAGAAATCACCAGTTTTTTTGCATATTATGTGAACTGCTTACTTCAACTTTCTGCACTCTTCCAGCTAGGTATGATTTAAATAATTTGAGCACTGTCCCATTCATACCACAGTAATTGAGCATATCTAGAAGTATACCATGATTTACACAATCAAAAGCCTTTGATAGATAACAAAAAATCCCAACAGGTGACTTCCGGTCACTCAGAGCATTCAATATTTCATTAGTGAAGTATATATAGCATTTTCCGTTGGAAAACCCTTCTGGAAACCAAACTGACATTTTGATAAAGCTTTATTTTTACAAAGGTGTGAAGCTATAGTTCAATTCTTTTATCTTGGCGGCTCGCACATGCCCGCCCAGACGCGGGAGATTGCTGCGTTGCCAGTTGCACACGACGCACGCGCCAATGGAAGCAGCGCCATAGTATAGCATAGTTCGCAAGCTTACGTGTAGGGGGGAGCGCGCAGTTCATGAAGTAAAGCCACCACGGCCGCATTAACCCTTTCGCTGCTACAAAGACGTGCTCCTTGCATTCCGCGCTGTGCGCGATTTTGTCACTGCACTGCTCGCCTGTGCAGACACATCGTGTTCCCACTGCTTTGACACACTTATCATTCGATTTCACAAAAACTATTTGGCCCAAAAATTTGATTTTTACACGTCTTCTTGAATGATACCTTCCCCCCATAAATGACTTAATTTTGTTTCGATGTTCAACGCAGTTATTATGCAGCATTAAATGTAGTAAACCATTGCACGAAATTTTGAAGAGTTTGCAGAGGTAGAAGGCCATAGCGTATACTTTCCGTATGGTCGACTTTAGTTGCCACAATGTTGAGAATGAAATGTGGACAAGATACCTAAATTTCATATAAAATTTACTGTATAACAATATCTCATTTAATTTAAGTACGACATAGGTGTCGTATGTAATATTGAGAAATATTCCGTCTTTCGCGACTGTAATAAAAGTTTTATTTACACCGGACGCGTTTGGCTTTATTTTAAAGCACTTCAATCAATGAAAGATATGGCACATACACAATGGTACTCATGTTCTCTTTCTTATTTTTGTTCCACAGTCGCAGTTTTACCAATGGTACTGAAATATATTCCTCTTCTGCAACTGTAATAAGCGACTTATTTAGACCAGACGCGTTTCTCTCTTTTGAAGCATCTTCAGTGGACAGTATTTTGTCTCCTCCATTGCCAAGTCACCTTTCGTAGTTTTGTGCTGCGGTAACACAATATTCAACGTTTGTGTTGGCAGATCAGTGTTTTAGCAAATAAATGATGTTTGTGTGTGCCACACACAAAAATTATATTTGACATAGCTCAGAGCACTTCACTGATAGACGGTATATTCAAGTCCTAATGTTTTTGTAAGTCCACAGTTTTGTTTAACGTATTTTATCTACTTCCTTTTGATTGATTGAAGTGCTTTAAAATAAAGCCAAACATGCTCAGTGTAAATAAAACTTTTGTTACAGTCGCGAAAGACGGAATATCTCTCAGTATTACATACGACGCCTACGTCGTACTTAAATTAAATGAGATATTGTTATACAGTAGATTTTATATGAAATTTAGGTATCTTGTCCACATTTCATTCTCAACGTTGTGGCAACTAAAATCGACCAAACGGAAAGTATACGCTATGGACTTCTACCTCTGCAAACTCTTCAAAATTTCGTGCAATGGTTTACTACATTTAATGCTGCATAATAACTGCGTTGAACATCGAAACAAAATTAAGTCATTTATGGGGGGAAGGTATCAGTCAAGAAGACGTGTAAAAATCAAATTTTTGGGCCAAATAGTTTTTGTGAAATCGAATGATAAGTGTGTCCAAGCAGTGGGAACACCATGTGTCTGCACAGGCGAGCAGTGCAGTTATGACAAAATCGCGCACAGCGCGGAATGCGGGGAGCACGTGTCTGCAGCAGCGAAAGGGTTAATGAAGAGCAAAGCACCAGAAATTTCAAAAAATTGCATTCAAACGAATATAATTCGTGAAGTAAGGCACTTCGATATTGTTTTTAAATAATGAAAATATTAATCACTGCACAAGGTTTGAACTCATAACCTTTTGCATGGCAGCCCAACGCCTTAACTGTTACGCTAACGCATCTCGTCTGACTACATAACCCCACGAGGAGTATAAGACGTCACGCAAAATACTGACAAACACTGTTGGTATGACTATGAATTACTCACGCTTCGTCGAAGTACAATAGGAAATAAACAATTACCGCTGTTCTTTATTGCGAAAAAGCGGTTCGTGAGAGTGATACAAACACCTTTCCTTGCTATCGCCTGAATTAGGAGGCTTATTGCTTGTTTGGTTTAATTAATTAATAGAATACGAAGCAATTGGTACAAACAATGCTTTTTCCAAACTTTCTATAAAAGAATGTCTGCTATCAAGACATTGCTTTTGTTCTATTACTTTATTTATGACTGAACGTTTCTAAAACTGAAGACACTCGTCCATGCTCTGCACTGCAGTCGAGATGTGGCAACGTCGTTCTCTGTTCATTGGCTGACTGTGTTTTGTGACGTCATATGCGCAGAACGAACCTAAACTCGGCCGCCAACATAAATGACACGCACTTTACTTTACAATACATTACTTTTTCAAGAATTTTGGATAAGCCACTCAGAAGAGAGATTGGGCGGTAGTTGTTGACACCAGACGTATCCCCTTTTTTATGAATTAGATCATTGGCCGAAGTAAAACTTGAGAACTGGTCAGAATAGCGATTGCGATCTTTGATTTATCTACTAGTTGCAGTTATTAAGCATGACCTACAACCTAGAAGATATTTCAGACCGTGTCCCACAGTTATCTTTGTTATTAAAATCAACAGTGCATCAAAAACGCTAACAAAGCTCGTTATGATGGTACCAACAACATTCACTCGATGGCAGGCCGATCAAAAACTCGAAGAGAACACCAGCTTTGCCGAACAGTGACGTACGTGTTCGAACAGAGCTGTACGCATAGCCCCCCGGCGCACTACTCGGTCATTCGGATAATTACAAGCTGTGCCAGCCGCCACGCCCCCTCAGCCCGCGACAAATGAGGCAGAGGGGAGGCAGTGGGGCCAACTTGAAGTTATGCGCGGATTAACTCCGGCGGTGGCTCGGGTAACTCGCAGGCGCCGGCGCCGCCGCGGCCGGATTGCAGTTTTAATTATTCACCGCACTCTGTCCCTACCCGCCCAGCCTCGCAGCCGGCGGCCACCGGGAGGGCAAATATTTGCGCAGTCGGGCAGCAGCGGCTGCAGCCTCAGTGCCCGGCTGGTTCCCCAGCCCTGCAGATTAGCGGCACTTACCGGGGGCGTGGCGCCGGCCGCGACACCCCGAGCTAATCAGGTAGGCGCCGGTTGGCCGACCTGCGCTCCGCGCGGCGAATCCAATTCCAGTGCTGTAACTCGACGCGGGGGAAGTTCCAGACTACGTATCGTTAGAACGCGCTTACAGTTGCCGGTGGAGAGCCGAAAGGATGCAACACATCTCCAGTCACAAATCCCCGTGTGGACGAATAATACTTGAGTGGGGACCTACACGTAAAATACACGCCATTTAAAAGATGCACCAAATCCACAATCCTGAAGCAACGCAATGAAATTTCGTACTATGTTTCAAATGAAACTAACACTTTTACCGTCAAGTTCCTTCGATTATACAGGGTGAGTCACTAACTGTTGTCACCTAGAATAACACCGAAAGTTTGATAGTAGCTGAAAAGTTTGTGCGACAAATGTTGCATGGGACAACGGGGACCACAATATGACGTTGGTTTTTTGTTGCTAGGTGGGGTCAATTCAGATATATGAAGGTCAACAGTTTTTTAAAATGAATGCAATAGTTTGGTACTTATTTTCTGACAGCGGCTATCGAGACGAATCCAATGGTATGTAACATTAAGGTCTTTGAAGGTCAATGAAGGTCCATTTACAGAAGGTGTTCGAAGTGATGACCATCAGTATCAATGCAGTGCTGCAATCTTCTTATCGTGGATTGAGTGGTATTCCTTATCACTTCGGCACTTATCGAAGCACATGCTCTGTCAGTTCTCTTTCATATGTCGAGCAAATACTAAATATTCGCCGAATACGGCCTATCCATCTAAAGTGCCATTGACATGTAAATACCATTCGACTGTTTCGCAATACGACACTAATAGGAGCGGTGAGACTAGTATCGTCGAATCATGCGAATGTGAAAGATGTTTTCCTTCGAAGGACACGTCGGTATGTTTCCCGTTTACAGAGAATGACAAGGAAATTCAGTGAGAGCAAGAGACTTACACGCTGAAACATATCCTCAACATACTGACCCTACATGTCGTACATTTAAATATGTGTATGATAAATTGACAACAACTGTATCTTTAACGCACCAGGACGAGGAAACGGAAATTGGTAGTCTTGCCACTGTAGTTCAAGATCCTTGTGTTAGTTCGCGTCAAATCGCAACGGAATCTGGCATGAGCCAGAGTAGTGTTGTTCGTGTTCTGCACCTCTGCATCACCATAAACATCATCCTTACCATATCAGTCTCCACCAAGAATAAACTGGTACGGATTGTTTGCGTCGCACTGAATTCTGCCGATGGGCTCAACTCCAGAGGGATGACACATTTATTAATTTGCTTTTATTTACTCACGAGACTACATTCACGAACAATGAAAATGTTAATTTGTATAACATGCATTATTGGGCAACTGAAAATCCATGTTGGCTGCGTCAAGTTGCACACAGCAAACCTTGGTCGGCGAATGTATGGCGTGGGAGCCTGGAGAACAGAATTATAAGCCCCTACTTCATCGAAGGAAATCTTAATGGTAGGAAGTACACCACATTCCTTCAGGAAACATTAGGTCTGTTATTGGACGAAATAACTTTAGGAACAAGGAAGAGAATGTGGTATCAACACTATGGGTGTCCGGCACATTATTCGCTAATGGCTAGAAATGAGCTGCAGAGACAATTCCCAAATCGTTGGATTGGACGCGGAGGAGATGTGTCGTGGCCGGCTCGTTCGCCAGACTTGACCCCACTGGATTTTTTCTTTTGGGGATTCGTAAAAGACATTGTTTATAAAGACGTTCCAACTACACCTGAAGACATGCGAGAGAGATTTGTCAGAGCATGTGCTTCGATACGTGCCCATGTGATAAGGAATACCACTCGATCCATGATAAGAAGATCGAAGAAATTCAAATGGCTCTGGGCACTATGGGACTCAACTTCTAAGGTCATCAATCCCCTAGAACTTAGAACTACTTAAACCTACATAACCTAAGGACATCACACACATCCATGCCCGAGGCAGAATTTGAACCTGCGAACGTAGCGGTCGCGCGGTTCCGGACTGTAGCGCCTAGAACCACTCGGCCACCCTGGCCAGCTAAGAAGATTGCAGCACTGCATTGATACCAATGGTCATCACTTCGAACACCTTCTGTAAATGGACGTTCATGTCACCTTTGTGACTTTCGTTGACCTTCCAAGACATTACTGTTACACATTACTGGATTCATCTCTATAGCCGCTGTCAGAAAATAAATAGCGACCCCACATAGCCAAAAAAAACCAACGTCATATTATGGCCGCCGTTGTCCCATGCAACTTCCGTCCCACAAACTATTCAGTTCCTATCATACTTTCGGAGTTATTCTCGGTGGCAATAGTTAATGTGTCTCTCTCTCTCTTTTTTGAGATAGTGAGAGATAGGGAGAGAGAGAGAGAGAGAGAGAGAGAGAGAGAGAGAGAGAGATAAAACTATTATATGGAATTTAAAAAAAATTACTTTTAAAAAAACATATGTACCTCAGGAACTTATTTGAATATATTAAGCTTGTCTCATGAGGTTCTTTGAATATATCGAACAGAAGAATTTTAATATTTTTTAATTATAATTGAGTATGTACAATACAAAATTCCAAGTACTTTGCACTATATCGCATCTTACACTTATAACTTCAAAATTTACACTTGAGACAACATTTACTGGAGTTATAGAGCTAAGAGTACAAAATTTCATAATTCTAGCCTCCATAGAATCTGAGGAAAAAAGTACACTACTGGCCATAAAAATTGCTACACAAAGAAGAAACGCAGATGATAAACGAGTATTCATTGGGCAAATATATTATACTAGAACTGACATGTGATTATATTTTCACGCAATTTGAGTGCATAGACCCTGAGAAATCAGTACCCAGAACAACCACCTCTGGCCAAAATAACGGCCTTGAAACGCCTGGGCATTGAGTCAAACAGAGCTTGGATGTCGTGTATAGGTACAGCTGCCCATGCAGCTTCAACACGATACCACAGTTCATCAAGAGTAGTGACTGGCGTATTGTGACGAGCCAGTTGCTCGGCCACCATTGATCAGACGTTTTCAATTGGTGAGAGATCTTGAGAATGTGCTGGCCAGGGCAGCAGTCGGACATTTTCTGTATCCCGAGAGGCCCTACAACATGCGGTCATGCATTATCCTGCTGTAATGTAAAGTTTCGCAGGGATCGAACGAAGGGTAGAGCCACGGGTCGTAACACATCTGAAATGTAACGCCCACTGTTCAAAGTGCCGTCAATGCGAACAAGAGGTGACCGAGACGTGTAATCAATGGCAGCCCATACCATCTCGCCGGGTGATACACCAGTATGGCGATGACGAATACACGCTTCCAATGTGCGTTCACCGCGATGTCGCCAAACACGGATGCGACCATCATGACGCTGTAAACAGAACCTGTTTTCATCAGAAAAAATGACGTTTTGCCATTCGTGCACCCAGGTTCGTCGTTGAGTAAACCATCGCAGGCACTCCTGTCTGTGATGCAGCGTCAAGGGTAACTGCAGCCACGACCTCCGAGCTGATAGTCCATGCTGCTGCAAACGTCGTCGAACTGTTCGTGCATATGGTTTTTGTCTTACAAACGTCCACATCTATTGTCTCAGGGATCGAAACGTGGCTGCACGATCCGTTACAGCCATGCGGATAAGATGCGTGTCATCTCGACTGCTAGTGATACGACGCCGTTGGGAGCCAGCATGGTGTTTCGTATTACCCTCCTGAAACCACCGATTCCATATTCTGCTAAGAGTCATTGGATCTCGACCAACGCGAGCAGCAATGTCGCGATACGATAAACCGCAGTCGCGATAGGCTACAATACGACCTTTATCAAAGTCGGAAACGTGATGGGACGCATTTCTCCTTCTTACACGAGGCATCACAACAACGTTTCACGAAGCAACGCCGGTCAACTGCTGTTTGTGTATGAGAAATCGGTTGGAAACTTTCCTGATGTCAGCACGTTGTAGGTGTCGCCACCGGCGCCAGCCTTGTGTGAATGCTCTGAAAAGCTAATCATTTGCATCCTCCATACGGTTACATCGTTAAATACAAGAAATAGCTCATAAGTAGTAGTTCTGATAAATCTGATACATGACAAAGTGGTTTTGGGACAACGGAGAAAAATAAAAATTTCGAGGTTTGCCGATGACATTGTAATTATGTCAGAGACAGGAAAGGACCTGGAAGAGCAGTTGAACGGAATGGACTGTGTCTTGAAAGGAGAATATAAGATGAACATCAACAAAAGCAAAACGAGGATAATGGAATGTAGTCGAATTAAATCGTGTGATGCTGAGGGAATTAGATTAGGAAACGAGATGCTTAAAGTAGTAAAGGAGTTTTGCTATTTGGGGAGCAAAATAACTGATGATGGTCGAAGTAGAGAGGATATAAAATGTAGACTGGCAATGGCAAGGAAAGCGTTTCTGAAGAGGAGAAATTTGTTAACATCGAATATAGGTTTAAGTGTCAGGAAGTCGTTTCTGAAAGTATTTGTATGGAGTGTAGCCTTGTATGGAAGTGAAACGTGGACGATAAATAGTTTGGAGAAGACGAGAATAGAAGCTTTCGAAATGTGGTGTTACAGAAAAATGCTGATGATTAGATGGGTAGATCACATAACTAATGAAGAGGTGCTGAATAGAACTGGAGAGAAGACGAATTTGTGGCACAACTTGACTAGAAGAAGGGATCGGTTGGTAGGGAATATTCCGAGACATCAAGGGATCGAAAATTTAGTATTGGAGGGAAGCGTGGAGGGTAAAAATCGTAGAGGGAGACCAAGAGATGAATACACTAAGCAGATTCAGAAGGATGTACGTTGCAGTAGGTACTGGGAGATGAAGAAGCTTGCACAGGATAGAGTAGCATGGAGAGCTGTATCAAACCAGTCTCTGGACTGAAGACCACAACAACAACTTTGTCAATACTTGTGTTGACTTGTAATTTAATACTGAGTATGAGCATTTTTATACGTGTAGTGTAAAATATAGAACATTGCACTGCCTAACAACAGAAGAGAATCACCGACAAGAAAGGAACGAAACGAAATAAAAGTAGCTAAGCTGTAAGCGTATTATACACGTGATAAGTACCACACCTGCTGTCCGTAATTCCCACGACGGTATCTGCACGGTCCAGTCACATTAACGTGACCACTGGCTACGTTCGACGTAAGCGTGCAATAACCACTCATAGACGGCGGGTGGAAGGACCAGCAGTGTAGGATACAGACAGAGTCTCGCGTAAAGGCAGAACATAGTGCAGCCATCGTCATAACGCGGAAACGGAGCTATTTATCTGGCGTGCAAACGGGCATGATCACTGGCACTTGTCCCAAGGGTGGAAGCATTTCTGAACCGGTGCGTGCCACCTTCGTTAAAGTATGCTGCGCATGGCAAAATGCCACTATCCAAAACCGTCGCCGGGACAACAGAGATACACCACAGGCCATGGATGACAGAGGTGAACGACTGCTGCGAAGATGTGTACGGCTCAACAGACGTGTAGCTGTTGAGCAGATGACCTCCCAGATGAAGCAAGAGACCAACAGTGTCTTCTGAACGTGCGTTCAGCGAACTTTGCTGTGTATGGGCCTCCACAACAGGCGACTGGTTCACTCACCCATGCTGGCTACTGTTCATCTGCGGCGAAGACTTGAATTTGCGCGTTAATGGCACAACTGGACGTTTACTGAGTGCAGACAGCTGGTTTCTTTAGATAAATCCCGTTTACGCTCCATCGGACAGATGGCCGTTGGCTTGTACGGCATGAAACGTCTGGAATCAAACCCTGCGATATTTATTGTCCCGGGAATAATCTCGTGATGATCTCGTCATTCTGTCATTCTGGAAGGCACAATGTATCTACCTTTGGTTACCATCCCCACCTCTACATGTCGTTTGTATTTCCTCAGCACAACGGTATCTACCAGCAAGGCGTGTTACACAGCTCACATTGTACTTCAGTGGATCGAACAGCGCGAGGAACTGGCCAGCAAACTCACCGCATTTAAACACGATCGTGAATCTGTTCGCGCCTTGCATCCTCAGCCTAGAACCTGAGGCAACTGTCCACGGCAGTGAAGATGGCATGGCTCCACATCCCTGTCGGTACATTCCAGAACGTCATCCTCGCGCTCCAGCATATGGTTGGCAGTTGGTCATATTAATATGATTGGACAGTGTATAGAGTTTAAGACAATTCTATGATAGTCTATGGAGTCTGTAAATAGCTTATGTGCTCGACAGTATATCCGATTGTAGTTAAAAGTAGTGGAATAATAATATCATTTTCATTCTATAGTTAAACTTCTGGTAGCCAGAGTACATGATACTGTCTTGACTATACAGAATCTGAATACCTAAACATTCCAAATCTGCTAGCTAAGTAAATGAAGTTCATGAGACCTGCCCCTTAGTCAAATCAGTTTACGAAATTGTACCAACGTACCTATGTCATCCTCTGACAGCCAATGATCAGTGCAATACATAGCTACATCCACAGTCCCGCTAACGAAACAATATACACAATGAAGCACATAAATAAACAAAAGACATAAATAGTATAAGCAATTCTGTATTAATTATTGCTGTCAGTAAAATTTTCTCTATTGGCCCTTATGCAAGCTATTATTCGGCTTGGCATTGATTGGCAGTGTTGTTGGATGTCCTCCTGAGGGATATCGTGACAAATTCTGTCCAATTGGCACGTTAGATCGTCGAAACCCCAAGTTGGTTCGAGGGTCCTGTTCGTAATGCTCCAAACATTCTCAATTGTGGAGAGATCCGATGGCCTTGCTGGCCAAGGTAGGATCTGGAAAGCACGAAAAAAAGCAGCAGAAACACTCACCTTGTGCGGGCAGGCATTGCCTTGCTGAAATGTAAGGCGAGGATGGCTTGGATGAAGGGTAACCGCCGGCCGCAGGTTCGAATCCTGCCTCGCGCATGGATGTGTGTGATGACCTTAGGTTAGTTAGGTTTAAGTAGTTCTAAGTTCTAGGGGACTGATGACCTCAGATGTCCCATAGTGCTCATAGCTATTTATGAAGGGTATCCGAAACGTAAGTAGATTATCGTCGACGTTTCGCTGTGTTGTAAGGGTGCTGTGGATGACCACCAGAGGGGTCCTGCAATGAAACCAAGTGGCACCCTAGGCCGTCACTACTGGCTGTCTCGCCGTATGACGGGCGACAATCACGACGGTATCCTACCAATGTCCCGAGCATCTCCAGGTACGTCTTCTGGCTGGAATCTCATTAACTGGAGTAGAATGGTCTTCAGTGATGAGTCCTCCTACCAACTGAAACCCGGTGACTAGTGAAGATGTGTCTGCAGACGCCCCAGACATGGGCGGGCTACCAACCTGACTATCGCCCAACATACAGCTCGAAAACCAGGAGTTATGATTAGCTGTGCCATTTCATTTAGTAGCAGGACACCTTTAGTTGTCATCAGCGAGACACTTACAACACAGTGGAACGTCGACTATATTCTGCGTCCCGTTTTGTTGCTTTTGATGGACTTAGGCCTCAGTAAGACAATACCCGCTCGCACACGGCGAAAGTTTCTACTACTTTCCTTCGTGCTTGCCCAACCCTACCTTGACCAGCAAGGTCGCCAGACCTCTCAACAATTCTTCTTGGACAGGGCTCTCCAGACAGTTCGGGATTTGGACGATCTAATGCACCAATTGGACAGAATGTGACACGGTATCCCTCAAGAGGACATCCAACAACGGTATCAAACAATGGTAAGCCGAATAACTGCTTGCATAAGAGCCGGAGGTGGAGCATGGCGTTACTGTCTTGCTCAACCTGAGAGGAGGAGATTAGTGTTTAACGTCCCGTCGACAACGAGGTCACTAGAGACGGAGCACAAACTCGAATTAGGAATGGATGGGGAAGGAAATCAGCCGTGCACTTGCATTTGCGTGAAGCGATTCAGAGAAACCATGGAAAACCTAAATCAGGATGGCTGTAGGCGGGTTTGAAGCATCGTCCTCCCAAATGCTCAATCTGTCAAGGTCCTTCTCTTGAATAAGTTATCCATTTTTTTTTCTGAGATTGCAATCATTTGTTTGCTGTACATGTACATCACATGTACCGATTTCTGTCCTATTCCGATAATTCCTTAGTAGTGTATCTTTTTTTGTCTTGGAGTGTATTACCAATCAAATAATGCATCAGTCAACATAACAATTTCTTGGTACATATTTATCCATAGAAAGATCACTAAACAAATTAAAGAGCTCCAGAGAACTAAGACAAGAGAGTATTACAATTTTATAATGGTTCCTATGAGATACTGAATTCTGAATTCTGGATAGGCAGTTATATAAATATCAGTGGGGACTAAGATATGTCCGTCTCAGTATGTAATGTTATTTCAACGATTAAAAGTTTGAGCCAAATTTCAAAGAACTTGGCAGTTTCAGTTCGCTTACCAGTGAGCCGTGCTGCGGCTTGCGTTGGTGCTGTTTGTAGGTTTCCGCCCTCTGTTCGAGGCCAGTCGGTATCGCTTGGTTGCCATCGTTGTGGCTGTTTGTTTCCTTCTCGTGTTGACTGGCGACACTCGGTTTCGCACGCGTTGCTTGTCCGCTAGAGGCAGCACCGGCGGCTATCGATGTCTAGCAACTGTTGCCCTATCTTTGGGGCGACGTCGTTGTTTTTCTCTGTCGTGTGAGTGTGGAGTTCTGTTGGGGACACAGGAGTAGCCGGGTCCATGCAGTGTGAGAACACGCCGAGACCGCTGGTGTCGCACATGGCTCTCGGGATGGAAGGTCTGTGGTCGCGAGGATGCACGACCTCGTCGTAAACCAGATCCTGCAGGCTTTAACATGAGTGCACTTCAAGTAGAGAAACCCCCACCATTGTGACATCTCCCGATTCTCCCGTGACTTGGGTTCGTGTTGATGCTCGTAGTGTTGTCGAGGTGAAGAGCAGTGGATGGAGTGCTTGGGGAATGCGGATCTGATTAGCTTTCCTCGATTTCTTATTACTGTTTACTGCGTTCTGCTTGTTACTATTTGTTAAGCTCAACCAGCGGTAGTTTTCCTGCCTGGTGCCCACTAACGCCCCAGTTACCTGCCCTGGGTTTTAGTGTATCTGACGGCAGTGTACGTTTCCTCGCCTTGCCGCTGCTGTATGGTAAGGCGTGTAGTTTCCACAGCTTTCTTGATTGTAGGCCGTTTGTGATTCTTCTACTTTGACGGTAGTGATTCCTTTCTCGTTCTGGGCGCTCTAAGCACAGTATTCTGGGGGGAGTAGGGGGGGGGGGGGGTTAGTACAGTTCGCTGGTTCCGGCTTTGGCGTATTGTTCCATTCTTGCATTTGGTTTATTGGACGTCAGGTAGCTCCATCAAGATTATCATTAGTCATTCGTTAGCCTGCCACTAGTCTGAGTTATCATCTTGTAAAGTGAATGCAACTCCTGGCTGCCTATCTTATCGCTCGCGAAAGTGCTGTTGCCGGACCTTCTCAGATGTCGATTCCTAGAGCACTGTCTGTGACTGGTTCTTCACTTTTATTATTGTATTATTTATTACCATTCCTTGTAATGCCTGCATTAAAGGTTATGTATGTCTAGTTAATAGTTCCGGTCGCCTTCTGGAATAAATCTAGCAGTGTAAGGGTTGTGTTACAAGCTTACTATCATCTTATTTCACCCATTTGGTGGTCAGTTGCTTGTTTCTTTTAATTAACCTTTGCTTGTATTTGCTGTTTTACAGCAGGTTTCTAAATTTTTTATGTAATTGCTGTTCCTGACATGTAACGCCTTCAGCCATGATTGTGGTCTTTGCTTTCAAAAAATAATTCGGTATTTGTATTTCAGCAGTAAGCCTTAAAACATTTACTGCCATTACTGGCGTCTGATTCCTTCTGGTGTGTTTGTGGCCACTTACCTTTTAATGTTTCAATACCTGTATGTTTTAATTGCAGCGAGCTCTTAAACATTCTTAATTTATTGCCTTTCTTGGCGTGTAAGGTCTTCAGCCGTGATCACAGTGTTTTTTTTTTAAACATTATCTGTATCTGTATTTTATGGTGATTTGCTAAATTGTAACACACTGAAAACACTACTATTCACACAGTTGTTTATTTCTCCATTAATAATGTGTGGTATTTTTTATTTATTGTTGAGTTTGGAATTCCTGTCTTAAAAATAAATTTGTGTAACTGTAAAAGGCAACCAATAGTAACTGATAACGGTTTCGTCGACAGTCGTAACCGAATCCTGCCTTCCATCGACAACATGGTTTCAACCAGTATGACGTTGTGTCCTCTTTGGCCTGTAAGCATGCACTGCTTCGGTTCGGAAGGGAGTCATGAGGTCGTTGTGTCACCTCCTGAGGCAAGCTGGCCCACAGCTGGATACTCGCATGGGGACTCGCTTGACGTCCGAGCTGGTCCCATACGGGTTCTGTCGGGGACAGATGTGAGGATCTGGATGGCCACAGGAGTAGGGCCTACCTCAACATCACGCAGACAGTTCACAGAGAAAAGTGCCGTGAGTGGATGAGCATTGTCCTGTTGAAAAATGAAACCATGATACTCTCGTATGAGTAGCAACACATGAGGACGCGGGGTGTTGGTGACGTACCGTTATGGCATCAGAGTTCCGTCGATCGCTGCCAGCCTTGATCTGAGGTCATACATGATGACTCCCTTCCCCACGACTCCAGGAGTAACACAACACTGCAAGTACAGAATCTCTCCTTAGGTTGCTGCAATACTCGCAAACGATGGTCATCCACTGTAGTGCAAGAGTCACGATTCATTGCTGAAAATGACGCGTTCATCAGCGGTCGGCCGTTTCCTAGTCCAGCTGCTTCTACTCTTCGGCCAGGGGTGCAGGATGAAGCATGATGTTGCAGGGAGTAGTACTTTCGTTCTCGGACGGCAGGCGCAGATGTGACGAGGTTATGCCGTGCTTCGTGCACAGTACTTCGAGCCTCCCTGACGGTGGGCAGACGTGGTTGCCCTGATGCCTGACTCTGCGTATGCTTCCCCTCATGTTCCCATGTAGTTCAACATCGGGCCACTAACACTTCCCAGTGCCCCACAAGTACAGACATTGCACGATTCTTCCAGTCGGCCAGATGGAGTCCCAGGATGAGGTCCGCAGAGTAGCTCTGTCAGGTGCTGATAACGCTGCCTCAAGTGAGTTAGGCGTCGCCATTTCCATCACAGTGACCACTTGCCATCTGACGATGTTCATTGCCGTGACATACCTTACTAAGCCTGGTAACTACAGTAAACACGAAGAACACTACTGCAGTTTTTTCCTTCCTTTTTACTCGTCTAGATCCACATGATCAAATCGAGGAGCAAATCTCCAAGGTCATGGAACACGTCAGTCTAATGGACATGCTTCACTTTATGGTGTCTATAGTCAGAATTGTAACGACAAAGTAGAGATAGGTGGAAGGAAGGGAAGGAAGACGCTGTGTGTGTTAGGGAGGCAAAAGAGCGCCAAAGTAAAAGATGATGATCGCAAAAATAGCGTGCCAACTAGGAACAAAGAACCAGTCGGTCGTCAGCCATCAGAAGCTAACCCATTCCAGTGTGGATTCGAGGATAAAAAGGTCCAAAAAATTGCAGCCTCGGATGGATGTTGGTTATGTATTTAAAGATGCCAAATGCTAACATCACACTCCGTGGCAGTTAGTAAATGGAAGAACAGCCGTGTGTGAGGCTGTGTCTATGTAATACTGAGTCTGTGTCTATGTAATACTGGTCGACTGAGATAGCGCCTTGCACACATTGTAAAGTACTGTTTTCATTATAAGTATGGATAAACGTATGTGAACTAGTAATGTTAAAAAAATAAATAAATTTTTTTTAAAAAATAATAAAGGCCGGTGCGAGCAGAACGGGCACTCTGAGGGTTCTGTAGAAACTTAATTATGAATACAGGCAGCTCATTAACTCGGGGAATGAGAACCTCGACGGTATGTGCCTGTTATTGACATTAATACTGGCAAGACACTGGCCCAGAGAATTCCACGATTTTCGAGAATGTTTTGCGTTTGAAGCAGGATAACAAATGACAGAAGAAATAGGTTTTTCGCGTAATATACCGGAAAATTAACAACTTCCTGGCATTTTTCCTTTATCTTGATTGTGAAATCTTTCTTCGTGCCAAATTTGACGATTATAGGTGAATGTGTGGTACACTATGTGGTATAAAGAGTGAATTTGCAAGTATAAAATTGTGTGACATAAATGTCCGTATCTTTTGATAATATTGACTTAGAAGCTTAACTGTTTTAGATTATCAGGGGACCAAATACATTTCAATTTGATACGTCTTGTCATTCATTAGAAAATGGGTCTTGACAGACGAACCGACAGAGAGACTGTCGGATAACAAACGAGGAAAAAAATTGTTTCGTGCGATGTAATTACAGATCAACACTTTTCGGATGTTTTCCCTTTACGTCTACTGTGAAACCTTGCTTCTTGCGAAATTTAAGGATTACAGTCCAACGGGAAATGCCCTATGGTTTTAATGAGTGATTCTGCGAGTGTTGAACCAAGTGACGTAAATTCCCTTATCTTTTGATAGCTCTGACTTAGAAGTTTTAATGTTTTTCCATCACGAACACTTTGTAGACCTAAGTGTGTGATGTAACTTCCAACATGATACGTCCACTCGTTCCCAAGGAAAAAACTATTTTTAACAGTCGGACAGATAATCAGACAGACATGGGGTCTACAACAAAGTGATCCTGTACGGATTCCGTTTATATACCGACTGGGGTTCGGAAACCTGAACAAAAGTTGCATATTGTGAGTATTTGTTTTGTTGCTGGTCAATGGCGTAATTCCTTCTGTTCTGTATTCGGCTACATAGGCTGTTATTTTTCAACGTTTCATACTTCAGCTTCCTGATGATATATATGCAACGAAAAACGAAACTACTTAGGGGAAGCCTCTGTAGACCATCAGTGATGCATATTCTCGCAATATGCAGGTACTTTATAGTGCTGTACACTGCCTTTCTACTAGCGCTCATATATTTTCACGTTTATTTGGAAACATATCTGTCGTCAGACGCGAATTCTTCACCAGGTCACGAGGCAATGCCTCCAATGGATCTTGGAAACTCTGATGCTGAAACTTTCGCTCCAAAATACGTATCTGAAAAAGAAACTGTATAACGGAATACAGACAGCCGTAATCCCTTTATTAATGAAATGTATTGCATATGTCACTATCTTTGTGTGCCACGAGAAACCACTAAAGAAAACAAAAAATGAACTGCTGCATCAAATTCAGGGCATGTAGGCACTACGTCCCCACCTTTTCGCTCTTGCAATGTCATTTGTGCCGCGATTTTTTCCATTAAAATGCTAATGGTGCTGTTTCTCTATACTCACATCATGCCATCCCACCCAGTTACCCCTCCCCCTCCACAAACACACTTATGCATGCACGCACACACACACACACACACACACACACACACACTCAGAGAGAGGGAGACAGGCAGGCACTCTCCCTCGCTCGCTCGAACGAATTACTTATAGATTATTTTAACAGTCGCAAGAGTCAGCTATTGGACTATGATGACACATATTTGTTTGTTGTTAGATATCACTAAGAAATGTTCTGGGCTGCAGTAGTTCGTAACCACCTTCTGTGATGCACTGGAGGAAAAAATCGGAACATCAAAAAATAATGAAGACAAAGTAATGAAATTTTGTTTACACTTTTTTCTAGGTGATATGTGTTAGTGATAAATTTTGCAAGATTACAGGCTAATGTAAGCGCTAGATGCCCTTGTAACCGCCATAATGTCGAATACAAGTATGCAACCGTGTATGCATGGTGTTGTAGAGATGCTGAATCTGAATTTGTGCGGCGGTGTTCCAGACCTGTTGCAATTGGTCTGTCAATATAGGGACTGTTAATGCTGGTTGTCGATGAAGATGGAGTTGTCGTCCGGTGATATCCCACATTTGATAGCCTGGAAACAGATCTGGTGATCGTGCAGGTCAACTCAACATGTCGACACTCTGTAGAACATACTGGGTTCGAGATGAATGTTGGTTAGCGTTATCCTCTTGGAAAACACCCTCTGAAATGTTGTTCATCGATGGCAGCACAACAGATCGAGTCACCAGATTTAGTAGAAATTTGCAGTCAGGGAGCGTTGTATAACCACAAATATGCTCCTGATGTCAAACGACATTGCACTGCAGACAACTCCAGGTGTTGGTCCAGTGTATCCAACACAGACAGGTTCGTTGCAAGTCGTCAACTGGCCTCCTAACCATCACAAGGCCATCAATGGCACCGAGGCAGAACCAGTTTCCATCAGAAAACGCAACAGACCTCCAACCGGCCCGCCATTGAGATCTTGCTTGACGCCACTGAAGGCGGAAATGGCGGTGGTTTGTGTTCAGTGTAATGTACGCTACAGGCCGTCTGCCTCGGAGCTGTCCTTGTGGTAACCAATTTGTAATAGTTCGTTGTGCCAGCTGTTGCCAAATTGCTGCTACACAAGCAGTACAATGCGCCAGAGCTAAACGCCAAACACGATGGTCTTGCTTCTCGGTAGTGCCACGTGGCCGTCTGGAGCCCGGTCTTCTTGCGACCGTACATTCCCGTGACCACCGCTGCCAGCAGTCATGTACAGTTGCTACATTCCTGCCCAGTCTTTCTGTAATATCGCAAAAGGAACATACAGCTTCTCGTGGCCCTATTACAGCATCTGTTCAAACTCAGTGAGGTGTGGATAACGGCGTCTTTATCACCGTAAAGGAATCTTGACTAGCATCAACTCACCACGTCCTATCTCAAAGGTAAATAATGCTCACGACCGTTACAGCGTGTATTTAAAGCAAAACTGATTTGTGTCCTCATAGCGGCACTACTAGCACCACTCTTACGCGACTGGGGCGTAACTGAATAGACATCTTCTAGATGTAGAAACACGCCTACCAACTTTCGTTTATGTTGCAATTATCTTTTTTTACGTCAGTTTATGTACGTCTGCCTGGACGTTTTACTGGCGTAGTCACCATCAGTTTCTCCGCAGCTGTAGGGCGCATTTACACCAGCTATGCGCGCCATTTTCTGGTTCCATCATAGTAGAGCCCCAGCGCATTTGAGTACTTATGTGGGGTACAGCTGACTCAGACGTTCTGGAGCTTTGCGTAAGCGCAGCAGGACCTGCTGTGTGGTCAGCGCGCAATCCTAGTTTACATTGCCCTTTGATAGGTGTCTTTGGGGGCATATCAAGACAGTGGTCTTCTGTCGGACGACTGGTTTGATGCAGCTCTCCATGTTACTCAATCCTCTCCAGTGCTCTTCACCTCCGAGTAACTACTGCAGTCTACATCCATCGCAACCTGCTTAGTGTTATTCATTTCTCGGGCTCCCTCTCTCCCTCCCTCCCCCCCCCCCCCCCACCCGTCGCTTCGGACACATCCCTCAGTACTAAACTCATGATTCCTCATGTTATCACGCCCGGGTTCCCGGATTCGATTCCCGGCGGGGTCAGGGATTTTCTCTGCCTCGTGATGGCTGGGTGTTGTGTACTGTCCTTAGGTTAGTTAGGTTTAAGTAGTTCTAAGTTCTAGGGGACTGATGGCCATAGATGTTAAGTCCCATAGTGCTCAGAGCCATTTGAACCATTTTGAACCTCATGTTATGCCACAAATTGCGTTTCTCCAGTTTCTCTTCAATACTTCATTATTTAGGCGATCTAAACGTTAAACATCTCCATCACGCCTCTACAGCCCCACCTTTCAAAAGTTTCTATTCCCTTCTTGTCTGAACTGCTTATTATCCACGTGTCATTTCCACACAAAGCTACACTCCAGAAAAATACCAGCAAAAAACACTTCCCAGAACTCAGACTGATATTGGCTGCTGACAAGTTTCTCTTCCTCACAAAACATTTTCTTGCTATTGCCGCCACGCGGAGTGGCCGTGCGGATAGAGGCACCAGCCGGCCGAAGTGGCCGTGCGGTTCTGGGCGCTGCAGTCTGGAACCGAGCGACCGCTACGGTCGCAGGTTCGAATCCTGCCTCGGGCATGGGTGTGTGTGATGTCCTTAGGTTGGTTAGGTTTAATTAGTTCTAAGTTCTAGGCGACTGATGACCTCAGAAGTTAAGTCGCATAGTGCTCAGAGCCATTTGAACCATTTTTGATAGAGGCACCAACTCCTGGATTGCACGGCCCTCCCGCCGGAGGTTCCAGTCCTCCCTCGGGCGTGGATGTGTGTGTGTTGTTCTTAGCATAAGTTAGTGTAAGTAGTGTGTAAGTCTAGGGATCGATGTCCTCAGCAGTTTGGTCGCTTAGGAATTTACACACATTTGAACATTTTTGCTGTTGCCAGTCTGCATTTTATATCCTCCGGCAATCATCAGTAATTTTGTTACCCAAATTACAAAACCCATCTACTACTTTCTGTGTCTCATTTCTTAACCTAATTCCTGGGTATCGCCTGATTTAATTTGACTAAATTCCATAACCCTTGTTTTGCTTTTGTAAATCTTCATCTTATATCTTGCTTTCGAGACACTGCGCGATACTTCCAAGGGCACATACAAACCCTTGCTGTCTCTTACTGAATTACAGTGTCATCGGCAGACCACAGAGTTTAATTTCCCTTCCAAATTTCTTCCTGGTTTCCTTCATAGGCTGCTCAATGCATAGATTCAACTAAATCAGCGTAAGCTGTTACCATGTCTCATTGCTTTCTTAATCACTGATTCCTTTTCGGCCGTCAACTCTTAAAACCTGCTATCTGATTTCTGAGCAAGTTGTATTTAAGTCTTTCGATCCCCTTATTTTAAACAACTACCTTATCAGTTTCAAACAGTATTACTGTTAAAACTCATTACTGTCAAAACCTTTCTCTAAGTCTACAAAGCCCATGTACCAAGCCGTCTTTCTTCTTACCCTTTCTGAGATATGTCATTGTATCAGGATCGCCTTGCGTGTTCCTACATTTCTCCAGAACTCAAGCTCACCTTCCCCGAGGTAGGATTCTAACAATTTTTCCATTCCTCTCTCAGTATTTTGCAACCATAACCTATTCATCTCATAGTTCGGTAAAATTCACACCTGTCAGCACCTGCTTTCTTTGGAATTGGAATTATTACATTCTTCTTGAAGTCTGAGAGTATTTCGCCTGCCTCATACATCTTGTACATCAGGTGGAAGAGATTCCTCAATGTTGGATCTAAGTAGTTATGTGGGAATGTCGTCTACTCAACAAACCTTGTGTCAACGTAGTTGTTTCAGTGCTCCGTTAAATTGTTCCCGGAGTATCTTATGATCTTATTTTCCAAGTCATCTTCATATTCTTTTTCCCTTCGTATAATACTGCCTTCAAATTAATTTACCTTGTATTACTTCCACTTTTCAGTTTTCTCATCTTTGCTCACCACTAGTTTTCCACCTGAGCCCTTGATTTTTATACTGATCAAAGGACTTTAATTTTACTATAGCTGGCATCTATAATTTCCCTAGTTACACAGCCTTAAATAGACTTATATTTGTTTCCTAAATATTCCTGTTTAATTTGGTTAAATTAACAGTCTAGATCGCAATGGTATTTATATATTATGACCTGTTTCGACTTCAGGCAGGTGTATTGACAATATCTCCTTTCCGCCTGATGTTATGATGAAAACAGTTCTGTAAAAAATTATGCTAGATAACATTTCCTATAATTTATGAGGTAAAATGGATATTTATAGCATAATAGTGTCACTTAGTCTACTCCAACTTACGTTTTTGTCACAAAACTCATTTCCACACCGCCAATGAAGTGGAGTTTGGCACCCGTTTTTTGTGGTATCCCCAGCAGACCTGATCCACATGTCCTGCACTATTACGGAATTTTGCGCATTCTCCTTCGCTTCCCAATCCTTGATGGACCGGGATTTGCGAGCTAGTCATCTTCAGTAGTGAGCGAAACGCCACTGACAGAAATTTCTTCCACATTAACCGCGATGTGATTATCATCTTCGTCGTAATCCTCTTGTTCCTCTATTTCGTCATGCGTCTGCTCGAGAACAGTCTCCATCTCTCCCTCTTCCCCTCTGTCTTGTAGTGCAACCTGGAATTACCACAGGTACCATGGCAATTCGTGCATATAACGCCGGCCGGTGTGGCCGTGAGGTTAAAGGCGCTTCAGTTTGGAACCGCGTGACCGCTACGGTCGCAGGTTCGAATCCTGCCTCGGGCATGGATGTGTGTAATGTCCTTAGGTTAGTTAGGTTTAATTAGTTCTAAGTTCTAGGCGCCGGATGACCTCAGAAGTTAAGTCGCATAGTGCTCAGAGCCATTTGAACCATTTTTTTGCAAATAACGGAGCTCTTTAATCCAGCCTATCAGCGTCTTCAGGCTGCCCGACATATCTTTTTGCATTTGCAGGAAATAAAGTTTTCGGAGCTGGGGTTTAGTGTGTGGTTATATGAATTAGCCCATTCTTGCTTCTCTCCATCCCTATCGCTCTGCATTTTCTTCAACACCATACCATTTCTGATTCTGGTGACGGGTTCGGAACGAATGTTGTCCTGCTGCTGTTTCTGTCGGTGCAGCGATGCAATATTAAATTGATTTTTATATGCTGATTCTGTGAAGCACGTGTTTAAGGATATACTTTTCCCGCCACTATAACCGTATTAGACACGGAGGAACCGTTCTCCTGCTGATGTTGTATCTTAGCCACTGAAGGAGTAAAAGAATAATATATCTCAGGCAGTTTTATCTTTGATACTTTTTGTTGAATATATTTATTACGAATTTTATGTATGTACTACGGAGTTTTTCCTTTTCTTGGATTGAGAACGGATATGTTTGAAATCGTAGTTACCCGTCAGAAGAATAACAAGATCTATATCTTCGCTGTCATTTATTACTGAATCGAATCTTGATTAAATACTGATTGCTATATTGATTATCAACGTATCCACATCTTTCGTGCCTCGCTTGAAGTTTGCAGCTTCAAATTTTGTATTCAACTTGCCAACCAGGCGGTTATTTTTTTCATTCGACCGAATGAAAGCGACGTTGTGATGGCAAATGGATGAAAATGATTCACCCCACAGTCAAACCACTAGGTGCAATAAGTGTCCTCTGCTGATGACAGCCGGCCGGTGTGGCCGAGCGGTTCTAGGCGCTACAGTCTGGAGCCGCGCGACCGCTACGGTCGCAGGTTCGAATCCTTCCTCGGGCATGGACATGTGTGATGTATATAGGTTAGTTAGGTTTAAGTAGTTCTAAGTTCTAGGGGACTGATGACCTCAGCAGTTAAGTCCCATAGTGCTCAGAGCCATTTTGTTGATGACATACATAGCGTCTCCAAAACATATATCTTCAGAATATTGCTCAAATGCCTTATACAGAGAAAATTTAATATACTTGCCCATTCCTTCGTCATTGAAAGAAGCAATTTCGTAGATAAGGAACGCTTCAAGTCCATGGCACCAAGTGCTTTTTACCTTGTCATTCAATTTGAATTTGACAGTACAGAAATCGCCACCGATTACTTTTGAAATGCCAGCATTACCAACTTTCCTTTATACCTGCTGTGTATCGCTTTATGTCTGCGGGAAAAAAAAGAAAAAAACATGTAAAATACTTTAAATTCTCTCTACATTAATTAATTACGAAACTATTTTCATCATAAAATGAGCCGGAAAGGACATATTGTCCAAGAACCGGTTTTGGGCGCCGCGTGTGAAATCAGATCTGTGATTCGCTTCCTAAATGCAAGGAAATTCAAACCGAAGGAAATTCGTCGGCAAATCTGCGAGGTTTACGGACAAAATGGTATGAGTGATTCAATGGTTGAAAGATGGGTCAGACTGTTCAATGAAGGACGTGATCAAGTGCACGAAGTGGACGCCCGTCTGTGGTTACTGATGAACTGGTTCACACAGTTGAAGAGAAGATTAAGCTCAACCGTACCTTTACACTTAATGCACTTGCTATGAACTTCCGCAAATCCCACGATCAGTAATTCATGAAATTGTTATTGAAAAACTGAAATTTCGAAAACTTTGCTCACGTTTTGTACCCGAAATTCTTACGGAACAACACAAAATAACAGCCGATGGGCAACGCACTTCAGTTTTTCACACGCTACAATGGAGAAGGTGATGGTTTTTTTTTCTCGGATAGTCACGGGGGATGAACCAAAACGGCAGTCAATGGAATGGAGGCACACTTCATCCCCAACGAAGGTTAAGCCTCAGCAAATCTTGACACCTCGAAAAGTCATGTGCACCGTTTTTTGGGACAAAAAAGGCACTTTGCTGATTAATTTTTTACCACAAGACCAAACAATCAATGCACATGGTTAGTGCGAGACCATTAAGAAATTGCGCCGCGCAATACAGAGCAAGGGCCGAGGATTACTGGTTGAATACACAGGCGGCAACCTTCTGTGAAGGAAGCATACAAAAACTTGTGCCACGCTATGACAAGTGCCTACAAAATTTCGGAAGCTATGTAGAAAAATAGTTTAACAGTTGTAGATTTTTTTCTGTATCTGTACACGTTTGTTTTATATAACAAAACATATGTTACTTTGTGGACATACTTTGTATATGCATTAACATTTAAAAGTATTTCTCAATGTTAATCCCTTATTATTCAGCATTTACCAATAATAGCGCTGTAAATCAATAGCGCTATAGGTTGCGCTCCTTTGTAGCTGATCAGAAAAACTTAACATTTGTGTATGACGAGAATCACAATGAAATAAAACTACAACAAAGTAGATTCTTTTCATTGACACAAACTCTATTTCTCAAATATTAAATTAGGAACAAAATACAATGTTTTTACTGACCTCAGAATTTAAATGACAGATATACTACTTTGCAAAGAACCAAACCATGACATCAAAGTTTGTACAAAAAAAGGAGTATACAATTTTGTGTTATCTATTCAATCAAACACATTTACAGATACTCAACGATGTAACATTAAATGAAACAAAAGCAAAATAAATCAGTACAGTATTAGAGCTATGGTGCTACAACCTGCCCGTCTTTCCGGACGCGGTATACTGCCCGCAAGCAAAGATAAGCTCTGATGTGGTTTGTGGATACGCACTTCACCATTTGTTTTTCTAGTGGCGAGAAAAACATCTTTTATTTTTAACGCTTCCTTAATGAACACCATTGTGCAGTTGTTACCAATTCCAAATACAGAGAATTTTTCTACAATTTGCTTTGTAGTGTCTTTCACAGCCCACTCCAGAGATGGAACGTGACTGCAATCAGGAGTGGAGTCGCGCCTCTTCCGCTCTTAGAAATGGTTATTTTCCGTTCATCGGAATGTTAATCTCCGCAAAATTATGCGTCGATAGTCTCTCAGAATCTGGCAGCTTGCCGTTTCCTCCTCCTCACGACGCCGGTTTCCTGATAGTCTCGGTGGTATTAGCAATAATTTAAAAACAGGAAATAAATAAATAAATCATTGATGTCCTTTGTACCTCTACTCCACGTTTCCTACACTTTTCTTAGTTCCTGGGCGGAGGGAACGGGACGTGGGGACCAAGCCTCGTGTTGGTACCCTCACCCACTTTGTCCCCACCTCTCCCTTTGGATGGCAGGAAGATTCCTTAAAAAGAAAAGGTCTCTAACGCACGCTTGTCCGGTGGCGCTCGACCTGGAGGTAAGCTGGTTCGAACCCTGGTGGTAGATAAAATTTTCAGTGCCAGTATTTGGCCGCTAGGGGAGGAGATGTGTGGCGTAAACTCTCTGATCGCCAGAGATTGTGCCAGTGTCCTGATTTGAATACCAAACCTCTCCGCAATGTTTCATGAAGTGATGGCATGTAGCACTGTTGATGGTGATCCGTCCGTCGGAGAGGGCCGTTAACCTCGGAGGCCCCCTTAGTATTATTCATGAGGAGTAGCCTATGTGCCAGCACCGGGTTTCAGCTCTCCCTTCTCTACAGAATTACAAATATTGAAAAGGATCATATTGCAAATAAGTAAGAAAAGAAAATAAACTAGAGCTGATTAGCGTTTCTCGTGTCCAGTGTTGTTCTCAGGTCTGAGAGGTAACATAAGGGCCATGGACAGAGTCATCCACAGTGCTGTGGGGAGGACACGGAGATGCAGCGTAACAGTGTGAGCCTTATCAGCACCTGGCAGAGTTTGGAACGGGTCTCACTGTGGTTCTTAATTCGGCCAGCTGGTCGGATATATTTGTCCCGATTTGTGGGACAGTCACATGTGACCTTGGTCCGATGTTGAACTGCTTGGATAAGTTTAGGCGTGCATACTGTACGACCACGTCTGACCACGAATAGAGAACAAGGCCGTCCGAGAATAATTGATTCCTGCCAAAATTTTGTGTAATCTTCCATCGTTTGTTAGAGACTAACAACAGCCGGACGAGAGACTTACCATTACACGCTTAGCTTACTGCTAACACTACAGCATAAAGGCTGCTTTTTGGTTGGTGCTACAACTTGGAAAGCATTGACTGATGAATGGTGTCGAGTTGTGTTCACATATATATCACGATTCTGCTCTAACCCATATGACCACAGCCGCCGAGTATGGCGGCATTGTGGGAAGAGGTCCCACCCTTCCAATGTTTTGACGAGGCACAGTGGTGTTAATATAATTGCGTAGGCTTCCGCGGCCAGAGTCAGACGACATAAAAGTTTTCTGGGTTTGGTACCGCGTCTGATGACCCAGAAGAAGGCCGCTGCAATCGTGGCCGAAACGTTGGCTTTTCTATAGCTGCAGTAGTTTTTACATTATGACGCGGTACCAAACCCAGAAAACTTTTATGTCGACAGTGGTGTTAGTTCTGGCGTCGTGGTGTGGGGGCCATCAATTATGACTTCAGATCACCGCTGGTAGTGACTGAGGGAACTCTGACGGCACAACGTTACGTCACGGAGTTCCTGCGTCCTGACGTGTTACCTGTCATGCGTCAGTATAGTGGCGCAATTTTTCAGCAGGACAGAGTCTCTCAGCGCGCACGCGCGCGCGCGCACACACACACACACACACACATAGCCACACGTCAAGTGTCTCTACAAACTGTCTGCATTGTGTTGAGGTGCTTCCGTGAGCAGGACATCCCAAGATCTGTTTACGACTCTACTCTCTAATCACTCAAATAACATCACATATCCGCTGAAGCTGTGAAATTTCATTTCGTTTTCTCCTTCCATTCTGGATTCTTGACTTGGTTTCCGAGTCAATGTATAGAATGAGTGCGATGTTCACCTCCTATGAAGTACATTGACTACCAACCATTGTGTTATCTTCTTCACACCCATAGCCATACATATACTGACAACAAAACTTTTTCATTGGCTTAGAAGTACAAGAAATTAGATACAATGTTCAAGAAATTTTCGATTGTGGTCAGAAGGGCCTAACAGAAAGTATCGTATATGATACTTTGGGTCCTACGCTATACAATTGTCATACATAAGCGCATCGGTTACAGCTGGGTGTAAAATTTAGTGAAGCAGTTTTTGTCATTATTAATTCAAAGGAACACTTTATATGACATACATCTCACAAACATCAATGTGTTGCAGCGCGAGAGTCAGCACTATCAACAGTTTCCTCCGTTTTTTATATACTTTCAGGCAAATACTTTGCACAATCTCTCCTTGCAGCTGTATGTCGTATCGGTGCCCGTTTTGGCATTTCTGCAGCTTCCGTTTCTGTTCTATCTTCATCTGAATCGCTCTCCATTGGGGAATCAGTTTTTGTGTGTAGATGATGTTCTGCGACATCATCTCTGAACGAAATGAAATTTCACGGCTTCAATGAGCATCCAGAAGATCTTTCCTCTGGAACCAACTGCTAACATGGACTGATTTGTTCGTCAATGAAAATGTGTACAGGTTGTGGAGATCTTCAAACAAGTGTGTCGAACGATATTTAGCATAGGCCCCATTTTCCAGAAGCGATCAGATTGTTTATTCTTTCGAGACACAGCACTATAAACATCTTTCAGGTTGAGTCGAAGAAGAAAACATATGATTCTGGAAATATTGTCTGATATCTCGGGAATTCTTGTGCCTTGAGCCCAAGACATTTTCAAACGTGGATAACCAGTCAATGTTGTGTAAGTACAAGATGCAAAAAGTGTTCTCATTTCATCCACATTGCAATTAAATGATTTTCCTGGACATATTACATCCCTTTACCTAATTTCGCAAATAAATACCGTTTGGATGGTCTTGAACGTATTCAAATGCCTTGTGAGGATTGTAATTAAGATTATAATTAGACACTCGCTGTGTTGCAACAATCTGGGTTGGTGAAAATCTGTTTGTGGCAGCAAAATATCTAATTTCTACAATCATTGCTGAAAGTGGTGTTAGAAGAGTTCAAAACTTATATATTTGTGTGCCTACTGTTCATATCTCCCCCCTACCAGTTTAAAATTTTACTGCAACTGATTGATAGGTACCTCATCTGAAATTTTCCAAGCAGAATTACTATTTTTCTGAATCATTTATTCAAAATTTGTTTCGCTGTGCTCTAACTCAAAATCAGAGATTTCTGGGTCTCTTGATTTATTAGAGCCAAAATTTCAACGTTTCTCAGGCCTGCAAATGAACGCAAAACACCAGTCTGTGCCGCGACTAACATTTACGTTAGCATGTTCAAGGAACAAAGCACCATATCTGACCCACGAATTCCGTGTAAATTGGCATTTTATTATCCAGTATAGCTGAATGACTAGCATAATTTAATTAAACATAGTTTCAAAACTGAAGAAATAATATTATATTTACGTTCTTTTCTCCTAGCAGCGTGGCAAAAGCTTGCACGCTACATTTTACACTGACCTGACGCCTACTGGCAAAGTGATAACATCTGCAGATATCAACAATTACTAGTCGTGTTCTGCATGAAGTACCCCTTGCGACATTGTTGATTCCCTAGACAAATATGCATTCTCAGCTGTACGAAAAATTCTGAAAATGATGTATCATATACGATACACGGGAACTGAAGATGTTAAACGACATAGTGTCGGCCTAAATTAAACGTGATGTGGGTACGTACACGTCAATGTTATCGTGACGGTTGCTTCGGTGTCGCTGTCTGTTGTAGGACTGTCATGCGCCTCCCTCAGCCGGCTGGGACCTTATATCAGGGCTTGGCATATTTCCGTCTACCGGATACAGCAGCAGCCGGCGGATCCCAGGTGGGCCTAATGCGGTTACCACTTCCACCCTCTACTCCCCAACACTGTCGAAAACAGTCGCCTTCTGGAACCAGGCAGTCGCACCACTGGATACGCTACGCGGAGTGTGACTTACATATATATCAGGCAACACATGTTTCATCACGCGGATAAAATCCTTCGTAATGGACGAAGAGGTTTGGAAATAGTGTTCCAGAAATTTATGGACCTCTTGGTGCGACTGAAGGAAAGCAGTTCAGGCTTTGGCAAAGTTGGCACATTTAAGAAGTTGTTACTGTTGTTACAGTGATCAGTATGGAGACCGGGTTCATGTAGCTCCCAATGCGCCGGGCCCTCATCTACAAGGATTGGATGAAAATATGGCAACTCCGCTAAAATCCAATAAGATTCTTTACTGACAGCCTTTATGTGCGTTTGTGCTCTCTTTAAACGACACTAGAACTGTACTCGAGAACACGGTAAACAGTAGTGCAGCTTGCTACAAATTCTCTTCTTCTGCTCACCGGCACTGCTGTAGTATCTCAAGACCTCTGTAAACTAACCCTCTTCATACACTCCTGGAAATGGAAAAAAGAACACATTGACACCGATGTGTCAGACCCACCATACTTGCTCCGGACACTGCAAGAGGGCTGTACAAGCAATGATCACACGCACGGCACAGCGGACACACCAGGAACCGCGGTGTTGGCCGTCGAATGGCGCTAGCTGCGCAGCATTTGTGCACCGCCGCCGTCAGTGTCAGCCAGTTTGCCGTGGCATACGGAGCTCCATCGCAGTCTTTAACACTGGTAGCATGCCGCGACAGCGTGGACGTGAACCGTATGTGCAGTTGACGGACTTTGAGCGAGGGCGTATAGTGGGCATGCGGGAGGCCGGGTGGACGTACCGCCGAATTGCTCAACACGTGGGGCGTGAGGTCTCCACAGTACATCGATGTTGTCGCCAGTGGTCGGCGGAAGGTGCACGTGCCCGTCGACCTGGGACCGGACCGCAGCGACGCACGGATGCACGCCAAGACCGTAGGATCCTACGCAGTGCCGTAGGGGACCGCACCGCCACTTCCCAGCAAATTAGGGACACTGTTGCTCCTGGGGTATGGGCGAGGACCATTCGCAACCGTCTGCATGAAGCTGGGCTACGGTCCCGCACACTGTTAGACCGTCTTCCGCTCACGCCCAACATCGTGGCATGGCAAGCCGTTCCACAGGACAACATCCAGCATCTCTACGATCGTCTCCATGGGAGAATAGCAGCCTGCATTGCTGCGAAAGGTGGATATACAATGTACTAGTGCCGACATTGTGCATGCTCTGTTGCCTGTGTCTATGTGCCTGTGGTTCTGTCAGTGTTATCACGTGATGTATCTGACCCCAGGAATGTGTCAATAAAGTTTCCCCTTCCTGGGACAATGAATTCACGGTGTTCTTATTTCAATTTCCAGGAGTGTATATCGTCTCGATAGATCAGTTGGAGTCTGCCTACGCTGAAGCGACAAAAGTCCTGTGCCACCTCCTAATATCAAGTCGGACCTCCTTTTGCCCAGAGTAGTGCAACCAGCTCGACGTCGTATGGACTCAACAAGTCGTTGGAAGTTCTGTGCAGAAATATTGTGCCACGCTGCCTCTACAGTCGTCTATAGTTGCGAATGTGTTGCCGGTTCAGGACTTGGTGCACGAACTGATCTCTCGATTACGTCCCATAAATGTTCGATGGGATTCACGTCGGGCGATCTGCGTCGCCAAATAATTCACTCGAACAGTCCACGTTCGTCAAACCAATCGCGAAAAATTGTGTCCCAGTGAGATGGCGGATTGTCATCCATCAGAAATCTGGCTAAAGTTGGTCTCCAAGTAGCCTAACACAACCATTTCGAGTCAATAATCTATTCAGTTGGACCAGAAGCCCTGTCCATTCCTAGTAAACGCAGCCCACACTATTATGGAGCCACCACCAGATGGCACAGTGCCTTGTTGACAACTTGCGTTCATGGTTTCGTGGTGTCTGCGCCACATTAGAACCCTACTCTCATTTCGTACCAAATGAAATCGGGACTTATCTGACCAGGCCACGCTTTTTCCAGTTGTCTAGGTTCCAACCGATATGGTCACGAGCCCAGGAGAGTCGTCGCAGCAGGCGGTGTCGTGCTGTTAGCAAAGCACTCGCGTCGGTAATCTACTGCCATAATCCATTAACGCCAAATTTCGCCACACGGTCCTAACGGATACGTTAGTCCTACGTCCCACATTGATTTCTACGGTCACGTCAAGTAGTGCTATCCGTCGTTAAGTGGAGGACGTCGGCCATCGCGTTGTCCGTTGTGAGAGGTAATGCCCCAAATTTGGTATTGGCTTGACGCTGTGGATATCGTAATATTGAATTCGCTAACGATTTGCGAAATCGAAAGTCTCATGCATCTACCTCGAATTTCCATTTTGCCTTAAATATCTGTTAATTTCCTCATCGGAAACCTTTTCAAACGAATTACCTGAGTTCAAATGACAGCTCCGCCAATGCACTGCCCTTTTACATCTTATGTACCCGATACTACCGTCATGCTTACGTATGTATCGTTATCCCATGTCTTTTGTCTCCGCAGTATATGTGTAATGACAGATCGCTCAATGGAAAAAAAAACATAAAACATCGTGTCGTAGGAGATATAAATTCTCCTTTGACGAAATCATACCACGATTACAGACTCGTGCTGTCGAACCAATGATCATCGTTTCCGATTATCTATAGGACACCATAGCGCGTAGAACTAGGATATCATATATTGTAGAGTCCGCCCTCCGGTAATTGAGTCGTCAGCGCGACAGAATGTCAATCCTAAGGGCCCGGGTTCGATTCCCGGCTGGGTCAGAGTTTATCTCCACTCAGGGGCTGCGTTTTGTGTTGTCCTAATCATCATCATTTCATCCCCATCGACGCGCTAGTCGCCGAAGTGACGTCAAATCGAAAGACTTGCACCCGGCGAACCGTGTACCCAACGGGAGGCCCTAGTCACAAGACATTTCATGTATCGTAGAATTAATAAAAGGCGATATAACCTAAAAAAAAACTTCATCACATAATCTGAAAATTACCTCTCTACAAATTCAATCGATTCCCATGACACTCCTGCCGTAGCAATATGTTATACTTCCTGCCTAACAGAATTTCCGTAATGGCTGACTTCAACAATATCTAACACTCAGAAAAAATTCAGGCTTCTACAAAGTGTCTATCCTTGACGAATACTGTAACCAAAGGAAAAGTTACGTTTAACATGGAAAGATAACATTGCTAGTTTATAGTACAGTACTGCACTTCTAAGAACGCGTAGCTCACTCGCAGTCGATTATCAGCGATTTTCGGCTCTCGAGTATAAAAATACATGAAGAGTTCATTGACCTTGATGGACATGTTCTAGAGGTGAGTGAGAAGTACGTGGTGTGGCGAGATATTACACCACGAGATATACAAGCCTGAAAATAAGTGCAGGTGGTATTCAATAGTCAGGTTCTGATGGCGAGATATTACACCACTAGGAATGGAACCTTGTTCATGAGCTCAAAAATACATGAGAATTCATTGACCTTGTTTCACATGTTCAAGAGTTGAGTGAAAATTACAAGTTGTCGTGGCGAGGTATTACACCATGAGACACACAAGCTTGAATATAAGTGGAGACACTAGTCAAGCCTGCACGTTGCGCTGTTGTATTTGACCACGAACGTCCTCAGTACCTTGCAAGTATCAGTCGTGATCAGAACAGTGTTCTGTGTTGTTGTGAGTGAATTACGTTGGAGCTAAGTGAATTCTGATGTTGGCAAATTGTTCATGTTCGTATGGTGAGTGCTCCCTTAACCAAGACTGCCGAAGTGTTTGATGTTTCAAGAGGCACCAAATCGAAAATTTATACCGCAGTGCAAGGAAAGAGAAAAACATCGTGCAAATCACAGCGTGATATGTGTGCCAAGTGTGTGTGACAGACGGTCAGTGAAGAGAACTGTGACGAAATATAAGTAGACGATACTGCAAAAATTACATTGGCTCCCTAGAACCAAGCTTTTGCAGTGTACTGTTTGTCCTCTACATTGTACTTTCATGTATGGCTACCCTCCACGTAATTACTTTCCACGAGAACTAGCTGTCACTTAAATTTAAATTCATTGTTAACAAGCTTCATTTTTCAAAAAATCCCTCTATTGGTATTGGCAGTCTATGCTGTATGTTGCTGCTAAAATAGTGAAACTTACGACATCTCTTAGTGGGAAGGTAATGTGGGGTAACATATAATTAATTTGTCCTGTCTGTCAGAACCACAGTTCGGGGACACCAGTATGGAACTGTTTGCAGTGGATGATTTAAACACAAATGATTGATTTGGTGGCCTAGCAGTGAAAGTGCAGTTGACACTCTGTACTACACTGCAGAAAAAAATGGTTCAAATGGCTCTGAGCACTATGGGACTTAACAGCTATGGTCATCAGTCCCCTAGAACTTAGAACTACTTAAACCTAACTAACCTAAGGACAAAACACCCAGTCATCACGAGGCAGAGAAAATCCGTGACCCCGCCGGGAATCGAACTCGGGAACCCGGGCGCGGGAAGCGAGAACGCTACCGCACGACCACGAGCTGCGGACTACGCTGCAGAATAAATTCTCTTATCTCCTACATGAATGAATAAGATTAATAAATAGTGAAGGTTTTCAGATTAGTTACATGCAGCCGGCCACGAATCCTCTCCTACGCCAATCTTTTCATCTCAGAGCATCAGTTTCTACTTACGTCCTCGATTATTTATTAGATGTATTCCAGTTCTCTGTCTTCCTCTACAGTTGCTATCCTCTGCAGCTCCCTCCAGTACCATGGAAGTTATTCCCTGATGTCTTAAAGATGCCCTATCATCCCGTCCGTTCTTCTTGTCCGTGTTTCCCAGATCTTCCTTTCCTCGGAGAACCCCCCTCCACCCCTCATTCCTTACCTTAGCAGTCCACGTTATTCTGCAGCACAACGTCTCAAAAGCTTCGATTCTCTTCTATTCCGGTTCACCCACAGACCACATCTCAAAAGTATACAATGCTGTGCTCCAAACGCACTTTCTCAGAATTTTTTCCATCAAATTACGACCTACGTTGGATACTAGCACACTTCTCTTGGCCAGGAATGCTATTCTTGCCAGTGCTACTCTCCTCGTTATACCCTCCTTGTTCCGTCCGTCAAGGATCAGTTTGCTGCCTAGATAGCGGAATTCCTTAACACCCTCTACTTCGTGATCCCAACTCTGATGTTAAGTTTTTCGCTGTTCTCATTTCTGCCACCTCTCATTACTTTCGTCTTTCTTCGATTTACTCTCATTCCATGTTCTGTACTCATTAGACTTTTACTTCCATTCATCACACAATGTAATTTTCCTTCGCTTTCAGTGGGCAGGGCAATGTCATCAGCGAATATTTTCATTGATGTCCTTTCACACTGAATTTTAATTCCTCTCTTCCACCTTCCTTTTATTTCCGCCATTGCTTCTTCGGTGTATAGACTGAACAGTAAAAATGAGTGAATACATCCCTGGACTTACACCCTTTTTAATCGAGCACTTCGTTCTTGGTCTTCCAGTCGTGTCGTTCCCTCTTGGTTTTTGTTATTTACCGGCTCAAGTGATGACATTCAAGATAATAATCGATTTATGACAATGAAACCCGAAATCAGACGTAATTAGAAATAAATAAACATTAATTTAATTCATGCACCACATCGGCACAACATAATCGTAAATTCAAGCATCTGGTTAACGAAGTAAAGTACGTACTTCTGCACAAAGTTGGGGAATTGGTGAGACAATTTACTTTATGCCTTCCACTTTAAATATGGGAAACGTGGTATGCCTGAATCTACTTTAGTCGACAGTGACTGTGAAACACTAAGCTGCAAGCTAGAACGAGGTGCATAAATTGAACAGCGACTGCTGCTGACTGAAAGAGCATGCCGGAGACGCTGAGAATTCACCTTAATGGTTCCTAACGTGCCGAAGCTGCAAAATCTTCACCGTGCATCGAGGAAGGCTGCAGCGCTACGATCAGCACGCCCCTGCGCCCACTCGGACACTGAGTGTCAGACTTCTTTTCTCGTCTCGGGATCCGCCGCCGCATTTCCAGATCAAACCTGAATGTACAATGTATTACGAATAGCCTTAATATCCGATCAGAATCACCTCACGCCCAAAGTCCGAACATCTTTCCCAGTCTCTCCACAATCATTTTCAAAAACGCTCGATGTGGAGTACTTCCGAAAAGCTGAAGACTGCCAATAGAAATGCAGCCGTGATTCGTTATTCCAATCGCATCCCTCCAGAAGACAGACAAATTCCATTCCTCCAATCTTGTCTTTCCACGACGGAGAACAGTCGGCTTCTGTTACATCTTCTGACGTGATCTTCGAATTGCCCAACGTAACGCTATTTCTCTACTCGCACGGGAAACCACTCGGCATGGGTGTCTACATGACTTCTTAAAAGAAACACAATGGGCATCCAGTTTTCGCGATGCTTATGTATACGGATATCACAGGAAGGACCATGGAAAATATCGTCGTGTATACTCGTAGAATCTGAAGAACCGAATCTCCTTAACAGGGATCAATTATCACAGCGCCAGTCCATTGTGACTCGGCTAATACCTCTAAGAGCACTTCTCTGCATGTGGCTGGGAGACCCCCAGCTGTTCGCTGTTCAAGTTCAGGCAATTTCCGCCCTTACCACCTTCTGTGTAAAAAGCAGCGACCGAGCTCAAAGGCCCTGCAGATATACCTGTCCTTGAACTCCGAACTGCCATTAAAGCGGCCTCTTCTCTGTGTCTGTCTCGGCGAATTTCCCTCCGCCCACCTGCTGACGAAACTGCCCAACAAAACAATTTATCAATCACAAACTTAGCACTGTCACCTCAAATTACCCCATGCAATTAGAAATCAATAAAATCAGTACCCAACCACTGTCAGCCCTCTTTGTAAGCATCATATCAGTCGGAGTGCTTTCCTACCTAGAAACAAGTACCGTAATTGCATACACATGATCTGAATAAATAAAGTGAAAGAAAGGCGAGCCCAAAGGTCTTGCCGTCTTTCAAACTCGTCAACTCCTCTTAGTGCATTTTATAATCTGATTCTCACATCAACTGACTTTTCTGACTGAGTATTACGTGCCTGTTGATTACCACGTGAGAGCGCCCGTCGACAAGCATTGACGTTAGGGCAACACGTTAATAGTGTGTACATGTGCTGTTGTTGTCTTCAGTCCAGACTCGTTCGATGCAGCTCCCCACGGTACTCTATTCTGCGCACTTCTCTTAATATCTGGATATTTACTGCCCTTTACATCCATTTCAGCTAACTATACTCACGCCCAGTTTTCATACTGCAGTTTCTATCCCTCCCTCAACCCCCTCTCATCACTGTTCTCCATTGCTTCTCTCACTACTACTTGATGCCTCAGGATGTGTCCTGCCAAACGATCCTTTGTTTTAGTCAAGACCATAAATTTCTTTTGTCCCTAGTTCTATGCAGTAACTCCTCGTTTGTTGTCCGATGTAACCATCAAATCTTCAGCATTTTTCCGTAGGACCACAATTCAAAAGCTTCTATTCTCTTCTTTTCCGAACTGCTTATCATCCTCGTTTCACATCCATACACGACTGCATTCGATACAAACAGCTTCAGTGAAGAATTACTAACACCTAAATTTATATCCACTGTTAACAAATTTTTTCTTCCAGATAAATTTTCATGCTGTTCCTAGTCTGCATTTTATACTATCACTACTTCAGCCTTCATCAGCTATTTTTCTGCCTAAATAAGAAAACTCATCGACTACTTTAAGTGTCTTATTCGCTAATCTAATTCCATCAGTATCGCGTGATTTAACTGGACTAGTTTCATTACCCTTGCTTTATTTTTGTTGATATCCATCTTATACCCTCGTTTCAACACTCTATGCGTGCCTTTCAAGTGTTCTTCCAAGAAACTGCTGTGTCTGACAGAAGTACACAGTCATCAGCAAACTTCAGAGTTTTATCTCTTCACCATGAACTTAATTCCTATTCCAAATTCCTTCTCGGTGCCCCTTGCTGCTAGCCAGTGTACAGTTTGAATAACTTCAGTGAGATGCTAGAATATTGTCTCACTACCTTCTGAACTACTGCTTTCCTTTCATTCCACTCAACTCTTATAATTGCAGTCTGATTTTAGTGCTAGTTGCAAATAACCCATCTCTCATTGAATTTTGAATCTGCTGCTTTCAGATTTTCAGAGAGTGTACTGCAGTTAACATTGTAACAAGCTTTCTCTAAATCTAGCCCGCATCTCGTGGTCGTGCGGTAGCGTTCTCGCTTCCCACGCCCGGGTTCCCGGGTTCGATTCCCGGCGGGTTCAGGGATTTTCTCTGCCTCGTGATGGCTGGGTGTTGTGTGCTGTCCTTAGGTTAGTTAGGTTTAAGTAGTTCTAAGTTCTAGGGGACTTATGACCACAGCAGTTGAGTCCCATAGTGCTCAGAGCCATTTGAACCATTTCTCTAAATCTACCAATGCTATAAACACAGGTTTACCTCTCCTCAACATATTTTCTAAGACAAGGCGTAGTTTCAATATTACAACTGTTTCTACATTTCTCCAGAACCGAAACCGATCTTCCCCGAGGTTTCCGAGGTTTTCCATTCTTCTGTAAATACTTCCCGTCAGTATTTTGCAACCAAGACTTAATTAAAGTGATAGTTCGATAATATTCACACCTGTCAGCGTCTGCCTTCTTTGGAATAGGGTATTTCACCTGCGTCATATATATCTTTTCCACCAAGTGGAATAGTTTTGTCACTTCTGGATCTCCGAAAGATCTCAGTAATTCCGAGGGAATTTCGTCTACTCCACAGCCCTTTTTTCGACTTTAGTCCTTCATGCTCTGCCGAATTCTTCTCGCAGTTTCATATTTCCAACTCATCTTCATTTACTGCCTCTTCTTTTTCGGTAATATTGTGTTGCAATATCCTTCCATTATATTGCTTCATTTAAGCCTTCCCCTTCTTCACGTAATACGGACATGCCATCTGGATCCTTTATATTCAGGCTGGAGCTCTCACATATTTTTCAGCAAGATAGTGAAACTTTTAACCTCGATTTTTAGAAAAAGTTTTTGAATGTCGTGGTACTAGACCAGCATTCATTGCCTCTAATAATGTACATAAATGGTGCAAAAGATAAGAATAATTATTTAAATAAAAGTAAACTTCTATACATATCCAACTTCTATACATATCCAACTAAAAAGTAGAAAATAACTTCTCCTAGCACCATACAACAGTCCTGAAAATCTGAGGTTGTGAATTTTTAATAAACATGACAATATCTGTAAGATTTATAACAATAAAATTGGGGCACATTGATGGAAAGTGTGAGGTCATTCACATGATGCCACTAAACTTATGTTAAACGATTACACACAAATCTAAATAAAGGCTGTCAATTCAACTAAATATCTAGGGATTACAATTACAAACAGTGTAAAATGGAACGATCACACAGAAAATACAGTGGGGAAGGCGAACCAGAGACTGGCAGAACACTTAGAAGATGCAACACGTCTAGCATAGAGGGTGCCTTCACTAGGCTTGTCCGTCGTCTTATGAAGTATTGTTTCATGGTACGGGATCCAGACCTGACAAGATTCACAGAAGACATCGAAAACGTCAAAAGAAGGCCAGCTCGTTTTTTATCATCACGAATTAGGGCAGAGCCAGCTATATGATATGCTAACTGGAGTGGCAATCATTAAAACGAAGGCATTTTTTGTTGCAGGGAGATCTTTTCATGAGAAACCATCATCGTAATGAAATAAGATAAATCAGGACTCACATGGATAGATTTACGTGTTCGTTTACCTCACGTGCTGTTTGAGATTGAAACGGTAGAGAAACAGAGTGAAGGTAGTTCGATGAATCTTCTGGCAGCCCCATGAGTGTGACTTGGAGGAGCACTCGGGTGGATGTAGGTGTAGGTGTACCCGCACAACACGCCGGTGCTGCAGGGCAGCTGGTACGTCAGGCGCTACCAACCTTTCTCGCCGCATCCCTCGCACACAGACCGAGAAGAAAGAGAGTTAATATTGCTGTGATTAAGTTTTAAGACTCCAGCGAGTAGCTAGTTTTAAATAAATTGCAAAATTTGTAACGAACAAGCAGACAGTAAAGAAAGCAACGTAATAAACAGATATTAAAAATAACGTACGCATCTGGTGTATGCTTCCCTTGTAGAAACGTGAATCTGACTGTATTATGGAGGGCAGAATGTGAGGATGTGTGTCAAAACTGTGTTAGGCGACGTCTCCGCTACTCTGCCAGCCAGGTCGTGGCGCGTGATGCGTGTGCTGGGTGGGTAGGAAGGAGGTGGCCTCGAGTGAAAAAGGCCAAAGTGGAAGAGAGTGCGTCCTAATTGCCCCTTCCCTCGCCTGCTCTTCTTTGAGGAGCGATCAAAAGAGGCCGCCCCGCCGTCGCGGCCGCACGCACGCGCCCTCGGCGGCACTCTGCTCTTTCCACTGCTGCAGCCACGGCTCGCTTCCTCTGTGGCGGCTCCTCCTCTCTCGCGGAGACACCGCGCCCCGCCTGACGAGTGATTCGTCTGCGCGCCCCACGCGGCGCGCCGCGGATCGCTAGGTAATGGCTCTTCACGAGCGCGAGGTCGAGTGCTGGTGTGGCCACCGACGCCCCCTGAGGGGCATTACTGCAGGGACACATGGCAGCTACTTGTGACACAAAGAAGTGATCTGTGTCGTCCTGTAATGCGGGCAACAACAAAATGCACTGCGTTAAACCCATCTTCAAGCGGGCAAGCGGGACATGAAAGCGACAGTAGACGTGGATCTGTTCAAATTTTGCGACGTCAAAACGTAGAATTTCACATCGTAGACCATTCCAACTTTTATTCATTTATTACATTGTAACCCAAGCTGAAGAGCCAAAGACACTGGTACACCCGCCTAATATCGTGCAGGGCCCCCGCGAGTACTCAGGAGAGACGCAACACGACATGACATGGACTCGACTAATGTATGAAATAGCGTTGGAGGGAACTGACACCACGAACCTCCCAGGGCTGTCCATAAATCCGTAAAAGCACAAGGGTATGGAGATCTCCTCTGAACGGCACGTTGCAAGTCATTCCAGATAAGCCCAAAAGAATGGTTCAAATGGCTCTAACCACTATGGGACTTAATATCTGAGGTCATCAGTCCCCTAGACTTATAACTACTTAAACATAATTAACCTAAGGACATCACACACATCCATGCCCGAGGCAGGATTCGAACCTGCGACCGTAGCAGCAGCGCGGTTCAGGACTGAAGCGCCTAGAACCGCTCGGCCACATCGGCCGGCCCAGATACGCTCAATAATGTTCATTTCTGGGGAGTTCGGTGGCCAGCGGATGTGTTTAATCTCAGGGTTATGTTCCTCGAGCCACTCTGTAACAATTCTGGACTTGTGGAGTATTGCATTGTCCTGCTGGAATTGCCCAAGTCCGTTGAAATGTACAATGGATATGAATGGATGCAGATGATCAAACAGGATGCTTACGTGCGTATCACCTATCAGAGTCGTATATAGACGTATCAGGGGTCCCATCACTCCATCTGCACACGGCCCACAACACTACAGAGCCTCCACCAGCGTTAGCAGTCCCCTGCTGACATACAGGTCCCATGGATGCATGATATTCTCTCCATTCACGTACACGTCCATCCACTCTATATAATTTGAAACGAGACTCGCCCGACCGAACAACAAGTTTCCAGACATCAACAGACTAATGTCGGTGTTGAGGGGCTCAGGCGAGTGGTAAAGCTTTGTGTCATGCAGTCATCAAGGGTACACATGTGGGCCTTCGGCTCCGGAAGCCCATATCGATGACGTTTCGTTGAATGGTTCGCAGGCTGACACTTGTTGACGCCCAGCATTAAAATTTGGAGCAATTTCGTTGCACTTTGGTCACGTTGAACAATTCTCTTCAGTTGTCGTCGGTCCCGTTCTTGCAAGCCCTTCTTCCGGCCGCAGAGATGTCGGAGATTTGATGTTTTACCGGATTCCTTATATTCACGGTACACTCGTGAAAAGGTCGCTCGGGAAAATCCCCACTTCATGGCTACCTCGGAGATGCCCATCGCTCGTGCGCTGACTATAACACCACGTTCAAACTCACACAAATCTTGATAACCTGTCATTGTAGCAGTAGTAACAGATCTAACAACTTCGCCAGACATTTGTTGCCTTATATAGACGTTGCCGACTGCAGCGCCGTATTGTGCCTATTTACATGCGTCTGTATTTTAATACGCATGCCTATACCAATTTCTTTGGCGCTTCAGTGTATATATCTGCAGTATGGCATGCTTACGTTTCGCACTGCACAGCAATTGACATGGATTGTACGATGTAGGTGCATAAGTTCGTTACGTTCTTGTTTTGCATATTTGTATTGCGGTTACTGGGGGTAATTTATGGATTGACATTTTTTACTTCTAGTATACTGTTGTTATTGAAGTTTACATATTGTCGTGTTGTAATTTGGAGACCGTGAGTGGAGATGTTGACGCTATAAAACGAAGTGCCTAGTGGAGTAATCTGACAATTTCCGACCCATTCTATTGTTTGAGTTCAGCAGAGTGGTGACGGCAGCGGATGCAACCAGAAACATTTTCGTTGTGCGTGGGGTAATGCCCGTGGTCAGAACATGGCAAGAAAATGGTTTTTCCCGTTTTAAGGAGGACCTTTTCGACGGAAGTGACTCTCCAGTTTCAGGAAGACCTACGGTGTTTGATGGAGATCGATTAACGCACTAACCCACAAAGATCCACGTCAGTGTTCTCCAAAACTAGCAAATCTTTCCATCATTATGCAACATCAGCATGGAATGGGAAAGGTTCGAAAATCGGGTGAATGGGTATTGCACGATCAAAGTCAAAATCACAAAAATCAGCGGGTGGCTTGTGGAAAACACCGATCACTCCTATCCTGTGTCGTTACTGGTAACGAGAAATTGTGTGTTTATGCTGGGTAAGATATGCTGGTGTTAAGCCTCTTTGCAAGAAGTGGAATAAAGAAATATCGTCAAACTATCAACCAATTCCACTTTTTCTGCATAATTCAAGAATATCGGAAAAGGTTGTATCTAAACATCTCCTTAAGCATCTGACTGTAAATAATATACTGCCCAAGTGACAGTTTGGGTTCCTTAAGAGTTCCGATATAGGGGAAGATATTTACAAGTTCAGTGAGAATGCCCTTAATTCATTAGACAACAGATTAGAGGGTACTCGCATTTTCTGTCACCTGTCAAAAGCCTTTGACTGTATAATCACAGCATTCTCTTAAGCAAATTACAATATTGTGTTGTCACCGGCAGTGCTGCGAAATGGTTCAAGTCTTACCTGACTATTAGCAAACAAAGGGTATTCTAGCAAAATAGCTATGGAGTAAGCAGTCAGTCTTGACCTGATTGGGAATTAATTACATGTGGTCTTCCTCAAGGTTCCATTTTGCCTCTGTTGTTTTTCTTGTATACATTGATGACCTCTGGGCTGTTACATTGCCAGATGCTAAGTTTGTTTTGTTGTCAGATGATACAAACATTGCAGTAAGTAGTAAGTGAAGTACAGGTTTAGAACTGACTGCTAACCAAATCTTCACTGACATTAATAAAGGGTTTAAAGCTGTAAGAGATTTTCTTCCAGAATGTGCGTGACATATAAAGACATGCAGATTGAAGACGTAGACAGCGTTAAATTTATGGGATTACAAACTCGATACTGGCAACGGCCTTGCCGCATTAGGTACACCGTTTCCCTTGAGATCACCGAAGTAAAGCGCTGTTGGGCATGGTCGGCTCTTAGATGGGTGACCATACAGGCCGCCAAGCGCTGCTGCCATTTTCTGGGTGCACTCAGCCTCTTGATTACAACTGAGGAGCTACTCGTTCTAATGGTAGCGGCTTCGGTCATGAATACCATCATAACGACCAGGAGAGCGGTATGCTGACCCCATACCCCTATTATCCACATCCTCCACTGAGGATGACACGGCGGTCGGATGGTCCCGGTCGGCCACTCGTGGCCTGAAGACGGAGTGAGTACAACTCGACAGTAAATTCACTTGGGATGGGCATACCACAGAATTGCTGAAGCTCCTAAACAAGTCTGTTTTTGGGATGAGAATTATGTCAGATGTAGGAGTTATGAATGTAAAAAACTTGCATACTTTGCTTGCTTTTATTCTAATATGTCATATTGGATCATATTCTGGGATAACGCGTCAAACTGAGCGAAAGGTTTTAGAGTGCAACAGCGTATAATAAGATTCAGTGGTGTAATTCAAGAACATCCTATTCAAGGAACTTCGTTTTGCAGCCACTGCTTCTCAGTACATTTATTCGTTAATGAAATTTATTGGAAGCAGTATGTCTCTATTTCTAACCAATAGCTCAACACATAGCATCAGTACTAGAATTAAGAGCAATCTACATAAAAGCATAAAATCACTTTCTCGGACCAAAATTTCTCAGGAAGAGAGATTTTCAATAAACTGCCAGCAACCATTAAAGACTTGATTTCAGATAACGCACAATTTAAACAGAGTTTGAAAGACTTTTTAATAGGTAAGTCCTTATACTCTATAAATGAATATCTTGGCACGTTCTTTTAGACCAGATAAAATAAAAATGTCTGTTAAATTTCAGTTTCGACAGCGCTTGGTCACAGCTGTCAAGATTAGGTATTTGGTGTATGAAAAATTCGTTAAAAGTGTGCAGCTGTGTTTCATTCTGACAAGGTATTAATTCTGTAAGTATTAGCAGTTCAATTTCACTGTAATTATTCACATATTTTGACAATCTCCTGACAAAGGGCTGAGATAGTGAATATTACTCTTGTATTCAGATGTTTTATGTTTTTAATTTCAGATTTTTCTCATTTGTTCCACAGCAACGTGAACCGTCTTATTTTTTAGTCTATGGAACGAAAACTGAATCTAATCTAATCTAATCTAATCCATAAGTACGACGGACAAGCATAAGTGTGTCCACTATCGTTAATAGATCTGTTGCTTCTTCTATGTGATCTGTCAGTAAAACGTAGTCTTTTGTTCGTGTTCCCCACAACATTATCTATGTGATGGTTCAACTTTAACTTGTTTGTAATAAAAAAAAAACCTTGGCATTTTGTTGAATCTAGAAACGTGCGATTTTTGTGATTTATCATGTATACTAAACTTATGACAACTCATTTAGCACTCACGTGGAGTAATTCTACCCTTCTAACAGTTTAGGGTCAAGTGACAATTTCTGAACCAACCAAACGCGAGGGGATGCTGAAAAGTAATGCCTCCGAATTTTTTATTCTGTTGTCAATATCAGTTGAGGTCTTACATGTCACACATATTGCTCGACTGTCTTCCCTGCTTCGCTGACGCAAGCTGCAACTCTCTGCCGCTAGAGATCTCCGAATTGTAGCCTTTAACGTGGTGGTGTGTAACGTAACAACGTCGGTGTACTGTGAGACCCTCATCAAAATGAAAGCACCAATTCGAAGAGTTCGTCCACACGTGGAGCACTCTCTCCTTCAGCATGACAATGTCAGACGACACATAAGCAGTGCAACATCTTCAACAATATGACGGCTTGGGTTTCCTCTCATCGATCATCCTCCACACAGTCCCGACTGGGCCCCATCCGATTTTCGTCTGTTTCCAAAACTTGAAGAACACCTTCCAGGACTTAACTTGGAAAGTGATAAAGCGTTGCAAGCAGAAGTAGGTCAACAATCTATAGTGACGGTAGCATCAAACTGATCTCTTAGTGGGAACAATGTGTTCGTCACCAGTGTGACTGTGTTGAGGATTGACTACGTTATCACGAAGAAAAAATGATGTATAATGTTAATAAGCTTTGTTTTCTTTATAAAGTTTTAAGAGTTTTCACAAAAAAATCGGGAGCATTGCTTTTCAGCACGTTGTTGTCTAAATCATTTTCAATTCATTTTGGTCTTGCGGAGACCTTACTAGACGGTAAACAGTAGCATCATCCGCAAACTGTCTAACATGCCTAACAGGACTGCTCAGATTATCCCTGGACAACATGCGGTCTAAAGCTATCTTCTTGCAAGATAAAGTCACTGTCATCTCAAAGATAGGACACAGAGTCCTGCTTCAACATGTCAGAAATATAACGGCTGCTGTCCAAGTTATTACATATGCGAACCAGGGGAGGTGATCCTGTTGTCTACACATTGACACCCTACATCATTATGCTACGTGATGGGCCCTTATGACAACGACAAAGCAATGCTGGAAGCCTTGTTACATGGGTACATTCATCTGAAATGCATGCCAGTTTCGTTGATAGTAAGGTTCTGTCTGCAATTAGAGGATGATACTGACAGGGTTCCACATGGAATGTCTTTATTGAAATACGTGGAATCACAATTACTGTAAATTTTGTGCTCTATGTAGTCTCATTTTCATTCGTTTAACATGGTAATGGACTCGATTGTTTCTGGACGATTTTGTGTGCGTGGGAAGGCAGAACACATTGGATCTGAGATAGGATGAACATAGAATGCAACGAATAAGTCTTTGACATGAGAGCAGGCCGGATCCTCAGGTGTTCACGGAAGCGAGAGCGCGATGGCCAAGCCAGGGGTAGAGACTGTTGTCTGTTTTTACTGCCTCGCCTTGCCCAGTCCAGCGCGGTGGAGACGCTAGTAGCAAGAGTCTGTAGCTTTTTCATTTTTTCGGAGGACCTTTGTGAATAGCCCTCTGATGCTTTTAGGAAGAAAATATGGCCTGCAGAAAATATTTGCCAAACCTTTATTGCTGCTCTTGGAATTCCAGAGGATCTCTGATGCAAAGCTAGTTGCTGGGCACGAAAACATGCCACTCGTCTTTTTGTCAGTGACTTAATGGAGACGCCCCTTAAGCGGTACTTTTTTGGTGGTTGGACGGCGTTTTCTAGTGTGATTGGTGTCAGATCACGACGCACTGCTTTTGGCGGGATTCTGTGCATGTAGAGACAATCTCGCTAATGGACTATTGTATTTTGCATTTTCCGCTATTAGCGAGCAGCACAGTTCCCAGACAAGATAGCAGGGCATTAGAATCCGCCAAAACTTAGAGACTTCTTGGGGAGAGGTGTAGGAGGAACACAGCTAGTCTTCTTATGGGGGCTCAGAGCCGTACACAATTGTGCATGTTAGCTCGCAACAGTACATCCACCTCTAGCATTACCTTTCCTCAACAGTAGTTATCGATACAAGTATTATTTTTCGAATTCAGGACTGGTTAGTATTACCTCAGTTGCTATTTTGAAAACTTTCATTTAATTTTATACACAGTATGTTATATTTCACGGTAAAATTTATGAAAAGGAATTATTTTATAAGATATTTTGGTTTTGATGTTAAAATCGATAAGTACTAGTTCTGCATGTACAGTTAAAATTACTATTTTTAGAAATATTTGAAATTACTAATTATTCGCATGTTTAAAATTTCTATTATTAATTACGCAATCCTGCACTGCATACAATGTTTATTTCTGGATTCATTTATGAAATAACAATGGAAATTAATAATTTAACGAAAACTAGTAGAAATTCATTTGCTACGAAAAATTGCAAAACCTTCCTAATATGGTTATTTCCTCAAGTGTAGGTGTCGATAGCTTGCCTCTAAAGTGATCGGACGTGTTTTTGTATTTTTCTGCGAGCAATGCAATTTCGGCTTTGTTAATATGAAAAATCAAAATACTGTATGATATACTAAAACATGAGAAAATATATTTACGTAAAAAATACTACAACAACAATCTTCGAATGTATTTAGTTCAAACCAACAGTGAGGACATGATGTGAGATTTTCAGCTTCAGGAATCACACCCCTAGACAAGAAGAACTGGAGCCACCTCTACATGACAAACTAAGTAAACTTGAAAGTTTATTGTAATCTTAGTTCCTCTCAAATCTTCATAAAAGCATTTGCTTATTAATTACTTGGATTAGACATTTTTTAATGTCAACAACAGATGGAAGAAGGAAGTAGGAGGGAGGTTACAAGCAGCATTCATGGGAGGCGGATTTCATTGCGCTTTAGCAGACGAGCAGGAAGCAGAGATGCAGCCATAGCAAAGTTTCCTCGTCTTCTATCGGAAGCATATACACTATGACACTGTTCATTGCGGCAGTCGTAAGTAATTACGGTTGGCATAAGTAGCAGCATCGGCGTCATAGGGCCTTCTTGGTCAACACTTGCAGAATTCTGTACTAACACCCGTCTTAGAAACAGCCATGACGTGCTGAATGTGTGAAATTTGCAGTTAGTCACCATGTTTACAGTAACTGTTTTCATCGTGGGACTGACAAGCTTTGCGACTGATTTTCAGATCAGCTTTAGCCTCAGAATGGTATACTTTTTCGTCTAATCGAGTAACACGGCTAATCAACTGAAGCCACTAATTATAATTTCTGGAATTTGTGTTTGTAGACTATTCCAAGTTTTCTCATGACTTGTGTATGTAACTGACGTTTTGAGTGAATAAATTAACGTGTTTAAGCGAAATATTCTTTCTGTTAGAAACCTCCTATTCAAATTAAGTATTCTACGAGTAAACCCCCATTTTAGGATCTATAACTAGGCCATTAAAGTTAACGTTCCCCATTTAAGTTGTGCACATTAAAAGCATAGTTGTAGATCTTAAACACATAACCTGCTCACGATTAGTTTTTCCAATTGGGGTAACTTTCCAAGCGTGAAGGTTTTACACTTCGTGCTGCTGTATGCACAACCGGGACGTCTGAAAATACACTCCTGGAAATTTAAATAAGAACACCGTGAATTCATTGTCCCTGGAAGGGGAAACTTTATTGACACATTCCTGGGGTCAGATACATCACATGATCACACTGACAGAACCACAGGCACATAGACACAGGCAACAGAGCATGCACAATGTCGGCACTAGTACAGTGTATATCCACCTTTCGCAGCAATGCAGGCTGCTATTCTCCCATGGAGACGATCGTAGAGATGCTGGATGTAGTCCTGTGGAACGGTTTGCCATGCCATTTCCACCTGGCACCTCAGTTGGACCAGCGTTCGTGCTGGACGTGCAGACCGCGTGAGACGACGCTTCATCCAGTCCCAAACATGCTCAATGGGGGACAGATCCGGAGATCTTGCTGGCCAGGGTAGTTGACTTACACCTTCTAGAGCACGTTGGGTGGCACGGGATACATGCGGACGTGCATTGTCCTGTTGGAACAGCACGTTCCCTTGCCGGTCTAGGAATGGTAGAACGATGGGTTCGATGACGGTTTGGATGTACCGTGCACTATTCAGTGTCCCCTCGACGATCACCAGTGGTGTACGGCCAGTGTAGGAGATCGCTCCCCACACCATGATGCCGGGTGTTGGCCCTGTGTGCCTCGGTCGTATGCAGTCCTGATTGTGGCGCTCACCTGCACGGCGCCAAACACGCATACGACCATCATTGGCACCAAGGCAGAAGCGACTCTCATCGCTGAAGACGACACGTCTCCATTCGTCCCTCCATTCACGCCTGTCGCGACACCACTGGAGGCGGGCTGCACGATGTTGGGGTGTGAGCGGAAGACGGCCTAACGGTGTGCGGGACCGTAGCCCAGCTTCATGGAGACGGTTGCGAATGGTCCTCGCCGATACCCCAGGAGCAACAGTGTCCCTAATTTGCTGGGAAGTGGCGGTGCGGTCCCCTACGGCACTGCGTAGGATCCTACGGTCTTGGCGTGCATCCGTGCGTCGCTGCGGTCCGGTCCCAGGTCGACGGGCATGTGCACCTTCCGCCGACCACTGGCGACAACATCGATGTACTGTGGAGACCTCACGCCCCACGTGTTGAGCAATTCGGCGGTACGTCCACCCGGCCTCCTGCATGCCCACTATACGCCCTCGCTCAAGTCCGTCAACTGCACATACGGTTCACGTCCACGCTGTCGCGGCATGCTACCAGTGTTAAAGACTGCGATGGAGCTCCGTATGCCACGGCAAACTGGCTGACACTGACGGCGGCGGTGCACAAATGCTGCGCAGCTAGCGCTATTCAACGGCCAACACCGCGGCTCCTGGTGTGTCCGCTGTGCCGTGCGTGTGATCATTGCTTGTACAGCCCTCTCGCAGTGTCCGGAGCAAGTATGGTGGGTCTGACACACCGGTGTCAATGTGTTCTTTTTTCCATTTCCAGGAGTGTAGAAGGTAGTGTCAACTCTTGTTATCAGCATTCTCATTGAGCACACCACTGTCTTCTGCCGCCACGTCGAGGGATATTGCATCAAACAAACCCATTTCCTGACTTCAGGAACGTGACGTTAATGATTCTGCACGCCTGAGTGAAAAATGTGCCTGTCATCTCGAATGATAGTAGCCTGTGGTCGCTAAGTTGCCCAATGGAGTTGAGTATCGTTCTCCTGTACCTATCGATTCCATGTTCTCAAGACTGTCGTGGGATCGTGATCAACATATTGTGGAACAATAAACTGGCGTCTTGAGTGCCACGATCGAGTCACAGTCAATTTCTAAAATGCGCAGGCATTTGTCGCTCCTTCCAACACAAGGAATAGCACGACCTCTCAGAAAGAACCGACATTTAAATGCGATTTTTGAATGAGAACCCTGCTGCCTAACCTTTCCTTACATACAGAGTGCAGATGGGACAGTAGCACACAAAGAACTTTACCAGCACAGCCGAGTGACGAATTGTGCACATGGGCAGCCGCAAGAGGCCCTAAACAAAAAGAAAAAAAAAGACATCACGAGAAAGAACTTCATGATAATGAGTTCTAGAATACTAATAAACAAAACTCCGGAAACAGTTTTTGCGGCCGTCCTTTGGACTGGAGTTGATCATTACTCAAAATGATGGCATCCTTAGCGTCGTCCAGAGAGTGAAAGGTCCCAGGGTAAAGTTCGTACCTCATGGTAGAACCATAAGCTAAGGACAATCGCTGTCAGATTCAGCCACGAATGAGAGATGCCGGTGCATACACGCACTCAAGAGGTTCCACACGCCGCTGCTGCAGGAAGTCTACTTACGTCAGAGGGCAGAGCTGCTCCCCGGCTCTTTGATAGCCGATTCTGACAGAAGCCTTACCGTAGTTCAGGTTCGGAAGCGAGCTGCTCACATTAGCCAGAACTGTGCACCAAATCCATAGTGAAATGAATGTGACATCTGATTGTAGTTCAATTTTTCCTTTCTTTCTTTCGCTTACGCCATAGTCCCGCAGCGATCGCAGGATCGGCGTGGTTACAACGGATTGGCAATGTTAGTGTTAGGGATGGCCGGATGCCCTTCCTGCCGCCACCCCGTAGCCCCCTAGGACGGAATGAGTGTACCCCAACTGTCTGCGCCCAGTGTAAATCGTGAAATAGTGCGGACGTATTTCAGGTGTCTGCGACGCGTGTAACTGAGGTGGAATGTGGGGACCAGCCCGGTATTCACCTAGTGGGATGTGAAAAACCGCCTAAAAACCACATACAGGCTGGCCGGCACACAGCCCCTTGTCGTTAATCCGGCGGGCGGATTCGATCTGGGGCCGGCGCGACTACTCGAGTCCAGGAAGCAGCGGGTCATCTGATTGTCGATTATACCTATTAGGAGTCGTATGTTTTCAGCTCGGTTAGTACCTCCAGGTATGTGTGAGAAGAGCAAGGCACTGATACTTATTTTTCTCTGGGTATCAGGTCATGTGTTGAAATGCGGCGACGTGAATGCAAAACAGTTATTCTCTACTGCAGGTGTATTCCGCTTAGTACTGCCATTACAGCCATGCAGAAAACATCAGGTCGTAAAGCTTGTGACTTGTTTGTGGGAAGAGTGTTAGACACAGATAAAAAATAATTAACACACTGACGTGGGTATATACTACAATACAAATGATCACAAAGACTGCACTTACACACCTAGCACTCTGAGTGTTGTCATTCATGTGGACATCGATTGCATCCAAGTTAAGTATCCTGTTCTGGCTTAACCACAAGCGCCGGAACAAAGATAAAGAACGCAAGAGCAGAGAAGGCGGTGAGACGACGTCGGCCAATAGCGTGCTGATCAGGACGTCACCACGATAGGACCAGCATCTATCCGAAATGAATATGAGCGCCGCTCCTGCCAGCCTCTGGCGGGCAATGGTGGAAATTATTCGCAGTGTATGAGCACGGCCTAGCAGAGAGTGCTACGATAGCAGTTAGTAGTGATCCGTACCAACTGCTTACGTGGACACTGTCTATAGCGAACAACATTACTTATCTGCATGTCGCCCACCGCTTACGACACGTTATTGTAATTCCAAACATAGGTATTATCAATCTGCTTTGCTGAAATAAAACTACTAATGTTATTTGCTTGAATTGTTGTATAGCATTCCGAGAACGTGGCATCCCTTAGGCACCCTATGCGAGACGAGTGGGTAAGACCCCACATATTCTACACCACAGGCCATTAAAATTGCTAAAACAAGAAGAAATACAGATGATAAACGGGTATTCATTGGACAAATATATTATACTACAACTGACATGTGATTATATTTTCACGAAATTTGGGTGCATAGACCCTGAGAAATCAGTACCCAGAACAACCACCTCAGGCCTTAATAACGGCCTTGATACGCCTGGGCATTGAGTCAAACAGAGCTTGGATGGCGTGTACAAGTACAGCTGCCCATGCAGCTTCAACACCATACCACAGTTCATCATGAGTAGTGACTGGCGTATTGTGACGAGCCAGTTGCTCGGCCACCATTGACCAGACGTTTTCAATTGGTGAGAGATCTGGAGGAAGTGCTGGCCAGGGCAGCAGTCGAACATTTTCCGTATCCAGAAAAGCCCGTACAGGACCTGCAACATGCGGCCGTGCATTATCCTGCTGAAATGTAGGGTTTCGCAGGGATCGAATGAAGAGTAGAGCCACGGGTCGTAACACATCTGAAATGTAACGTCCACTGTTCAAAGTGAGGTCAATGTGAACAAGAGGTGACCGAGAGGTGTAACCAATGGCACCCCACACCATCACGCCGGGTGATACGCCAGTATGGCGATGACGAATACACGCTTCCAATGTGCGTTCACCGCGGTGTCGCCAAACACGGATGCGACCATCATGATGCTGTAAACAGAACCTGTTTTCATCAGAAAAAATGACGTTTTGCCATTCGTGCACCCAGGTTCGTCGTTGAGTACACCATCGCAGGCGCTCCTGTCTGTGATGCAGCGTCAAGTGTATCCGCAGCCATGGTCTCCGAGCTGATAGTCAATGCTGGTGCAAACGCCGTCGAACTGTTCGTGCAGATGGTTGTTGTCTTGCAAATGTCCCAATCTGTTGACTCAGGAATCGAGACGTGGCTGCACGATCCGTTACAGCCATGCGGATAAGATGCCTGTCATCTCGACTGCTAGTGATACGAAGCCGTTGGGATCCAGCACGGCGATCCGTATTACTCTCCTGAACCCACCGATTCCATGTTCTGCCAACAGTCATTGGATCTCGACCAACGCGAGCAGCAATGTCGCGATACGATAAACCGCAATCGCGATAGGCTACAATCCGACCTTAATCAAAGTCGGAAACGTGATGGTACGCATTTCTCCTCCTCATACGAGGCATCACAACAACGTTTCACCAGGCAATGCCGGTCAACTGCTGTTTGTGTAAGAGAAATCGGTTGGAAACTTTCCTCATGTCAGCACGTTGTAGGTGTCGCCAACGGCGCCAACTTTGTGTGAATGCTCTGAAAAACTAATGAATTGCATATCACAGCATCTTCTTCCTGTCGGTTAAATGTCGCGTCTGTAGCACGTCATCTTCGTGGTGTAGCAATTTTGATGGGTAGTAGTGTATATTAAATACTTCTACCAAACCGAACCAATATTCTTTGTACGTGTTGTAGTAACTTCTCTACCCCCTCTAAAGTAAAACTACTGAAATGTTATCTAGGCTTGCTATTACATACATAAAAAGCAACCATTAAAACTACTCAGTTATTAAACGATCGTTCTTCTTCCTTGTAGAGGTATAGGAATACAGTGAAAACCAACTCTGCAACGATTGAAACTGAGCCTGAAAAGGAAACCTTTGTCAGCAGAAAGATCAGGGAGGCTATGGACTCTGCCCTCCAACGTAGCTGTCTATAGCTTTATTATTTTTTTATATCTGTAAGCTTGGAGTCGTATGGCTTAAATCTCGCCACAAAACCTGTAGCTGTCACCACGTTCTGCCTCCATTCGTTTTGAGCTTCGAGTCGTACCAGCAGCTTAGCTACGTCAGCTTTTCTGACGCGTCCAGCTATAGGCATTTACCGCCTTTCCATTGTTATCACGCAACTTTATAATGTAGACAGCCATTGCCTTTGAAATTCATGGTAAATTCATCTTGAATAAAACAACAAACAGCTGTTAATTGACGATTAATTCACGAGCAGTTTCGCTGCGTTAGATCAGATTTTGCCAGTTAAGGATATTGTGCACAAAACGACCTTTCGATGATGTGCCATAAATGTTCGATGGGATTCGTTTAGGGCGATCTGGGTGGCCAAATCATTCGCTCGAAACGTCCAGAAAGTTCTTGAAACCAGTCGAGAACAATTGTTACCCAGTGACATTGTGCTCTGTCAACCATAAAAATTCCATCGTTGTTTTGTCACATGAAGTATTGGAAGGTTTACAAACGGTCTCCAAGTAGCCATTTTCAGTCAGTGATCGGTTCAATGTAAACACAACCCACACCGTTATCGAGCTACCACCAGCTCGCACAGTGCCTGTTTGACCACTTGGGTACATGGCTTCGTGGGTTGTACGTCACACTCGAACGCTACCGTGAGTACATGCCAACAGAAATCGTGACTCATCTGACAACGCCACTGTTTACCAGTCGTCTGGGGCCCAACCGATACGGTCAGGAGCCCAGGAGAGGCGCAGAAGGCAATGTAGTGCTGTTATCATAGGCACTTGCGTCGCTCGTCTGCTGGCATAGTGCGTTAACGTCATATTTCGTCGCACTGTCCGAACGAATACGATCGTAGTACGTCCCACATTGATTTCTGCGAGTATTTCACGTAGTGTTGCTTCTCTATGAACACTGACAACTCTACGCAAACGCCGCTGCTCTCAATCATTAAGAGAAGGCCGTCGGCCACTGCGTGAGAGGTAGAGTTTAAAATTTGGTGTGCTAAGCACAGTCTTGAAACTGTATCTCGGAATACTGAATTCCCTAACGATTTCCGAAATGGAACGTCCCATGTGTCTAGCTCCATGTACCATCCGGCATCGGAAAACTTCTCACATGAATCACCTAAGTACAAACGACAGCTCTGCCAACGCACTGCCCTTTTAAACCTTATTTACGCGATACCATCGCGATCTGTGCATGTGCTTATTATTATCCCATTTCTTTTGCCACCTCAGTGTATTGAATGACAACTAGTTAATTACTCCTCACGTATGTAGGCATCACACCGGTTGGTAAAGGACTGGTTCACAAGTATCGAGTTGGCAGGTAGACTCCAGTTAGAATGTGCGTACCGTCCGCTGTGAGGTAACTCGGATCCTAGTGAGTCGGTAACAGCGTTAGTATTGAGTGGGGAGTGCTCGCAGTACTAACCAAGTACTGTGGACTGGAATCCCGAGTCGCGTATTAACGCTTCGCTCCCAATGTTGCGCACAGCCAAGGCGCCCGTGCTGGGAAAATTCTCTCCCTCACCCCACCCTCAACCCAGCTCGCTGATAACGTCGTCACCCGGCCAGACCCGACATCCTGAACTAATTGACCTCATTTCCTTCCTGCTCCACCTCTGAAGCAGCGGCGCTCTACCTGCTGTCGCCAAGGGTTACTAGCGAGGCACGCCTGAGACAGTAACGCACAAATCTCGCGCTCCAATGGTTCAACACACTGAAACACTCATGCTGCTTTCCTTCCATTACAGGAAAAGAGTACTATGTCAGAGAGCTGCGCTTGCATCTTTTGTCCTCACATCTCATGAAGATCACATTTTGTAACCACAATGTATCTAATGAGCTAGAAATAGCTCTACAGTTCACCCAGTTTCAGCGCAGGATGTTGGCCTGTAACAAAGGAAGAACTTGCTTCAATGGGAAACTAAACACTTCGGTGGACGTCTGGCCCAATATTTCACAATCATATGACGAATGATGAAATTCGCGGGGTTTTCGGAAGTGGCACCTGTTGCTGGGAAGATGAGGGAAAACCGCCCAAGGTGTTACGGGCAAAAACTTCGAGCACGTCTAGAAACAACAACAAAAAACTGGTTTTTGCTATCCCTTACGCATGCAGTTATTTTGCTTGACATTGATTGATAAACTTATTGGAAATTCTATAGGAAGATATCGGGCCAAATTGTATCCAACAGGCCAGCTAAATCGTCAAAATCACGAGATAATTGGAGGACCCTGCACATAATAATTCAACGTTCTGATGTGGGTGACATCTGGTGACCTTGCAGGCCAAGGTATCGTTTGGCAAGCACGGAGACAAGCAGTAGAAACTCTGCCGTGTGTGGATGGGCATTATCTTGCTAAAATATAAGCCCAGGATGGCTTGCCATGAAGAACACGGGACGTAGAATATCCTACCGCCGTGCTGTAAGGGAGCTGTGAATGACAACCAAGGGGTTTCCGCTGTGAAAAGAAATGGAACCCCAGACCATTGCTCCTTGTTATTGGGCTATATGGCCGGCTACAGTCTTGTTGGTATCCCACCGCAGTGCGGACGGCTCAAGACACGTTTTTGGCCTGGACTGAAGTAGAATTGTCTTCAGTGACAATGAAGTAAAACTGTCTTCAGTGATGAGTCCTGCTTCGATCTGAGCTCCCATCACCAGCGAAGACGTTTCTGGAGACCCGTTGTGCAGCGGTGGGGTACCAACATGAGTGTCGCCTGCCATACAGCCGGACAACTAGGAGTGATGGTCGGGGTGCCATATCTTTTCGTAGTAGTGCGCCTTTAGTAGTCAACACGGCGGTACGTCGACGATATTGTATGACCCGTCCTGTTGTCCTTCATGCCAAGCAGTCCTGGACTTGTATCTCAGACAGATAGTGACCGCCTGCACAAGGCGAGAGTTTCTACTGTTTTAGTGCTTGCCAAACCCGCCTGGCCAGCAAGGTTGCCTGATCTCTCTCAGTTGAGAACGTTTGGAGCATTTCGTGATTTTGACGATCTAACTCATCATTTGAACAGAAATTGGTACGATATTCCTCAGGAGAACAGTCAACAAGTCTATCAACCAATGCCGAGCCGAATAACTGCTTGCATAAGGAACACAGGTGGATCAACTCAGTACTCACTTGCTAAATTTGTGAAGCACTTTCTCTTAAATCGATCATCAAAATTTTTCTCAAATTGATGAAGGTTTCTCGGGTCTCCAGCCGGGTGGTAGCGTTGTTATGTCGCTACGTTTCGGGAAGTGTCATACTACCCATCTTCTGGCGAAGTGAATTGTAATCATTTGCTCGTCTGTATAAGTACATCATGTCTACCGACTTCCGCCCTATGCAGACAGTTACTTCGTAGTGCGTCCTGTTTTGTCTTAGAGTGTATACGGTGCAGTCAAATGAAAATGAGACAGATGGAAAAAAGTAAGTAAACTCTTTATTACTTCAAAAGTAATCACCGTAATACATTTTAAACACTGTGAGACAAGACGGTCAGTACGTTCAGGGGGAACAAATTAGCAGCTGCACACTGCGAAGGAAAAGGGCCCCCTCGCATATTAATCTAGCTGGAAATAACAGCGTTCATCTAAATAAAAGTGGAAGAACTCTGACACGTCATCCTGATAACTCGCGTACTTAAGTTTTAAGCTAGAATATTTAGCTTATCTCAGGATTAACTGAATATTATGCTCACACACACAGTAAAAGGTTCCTGAAACTGTAGTATGACCAGTGTTCATTCATCTCGCTAAATCGAAAATACACTCCGGGAAATTGAAATAAGAACACCGTGAATTCATTGTCCCAGGAAGGGGAAACTTTATTGACACATTCCTGGGGTCAGATACATCACATGATCACACTGACAGCACCACAGGCACATAGACACAGGCAACAGAGCATGCACAATGTCGGCACTAGTACAGTGTATATCCACCTTTCGCAGCAATGCAGGCTGCTATTCTCCCATGGAGACGATCGTAGAGATGCTGGATGTTGTCCTGTGGAACGGCTTGCCATGCCATTTCCACCTGGCGCCTCAGTTGGACCAGCGTTCGTGCTGGACGTGCAGACCGCGTGAGACGACGCTTCATCCAGTCCCAAACATGCTCAATGGGGGACAGATCCGGAGATCTTGCTCGCCAGGGTAGTTGACTTACACCTTCTAGAGCACGTTGGGTGGCACGGGATACATGCGGACGTGCATTGTCCTGTTGGAACAGCAAGTTCCCTTGCCGGTCTAGGAATGGTAGAACGATGGGTTCGATGACGGTTTGGATGTACCGTGCACTATTCAGTGTCCCCTCGACGATCACCAGTGGTGTACGGCCAGTGTAGGAGATCGCTCCCCACACCATGATGCCGGGTGTCGGCCCTGTGTGCCTCGGTCGTATGCAGTCCTGATTGTGGCGCTCACCTGCACGGCGCCAAACACGCATACGACCATCATTGGCACTAAGACAGAAGCGACTCTCATCGCTGAAGACGACACGTCTCCATTCGTCCCTCCATTCACGCCTGTCGCGACACCACTGGAGGCGGGCTGACGGTTTGCGGGACCGTAGCCCAGCTTCATGGAGACGGTTGCGAATGGTCCTCGCCGATACCCCAGGAGCAACAGTGTCCCTAATTTGCTGGGAAGTGGCGGTGCGGTCTCCTACGGCACTGCGTAGGATCCTACGGTCTTGGCGTGCATCAGTGCGTCGCTGCGGTCCGGTCCCAGGTCGACGGGCACGTGCACCTTCCGCCGACCACTGGCGACAACATCGATGTACTGTGGAGACCTCACGCCCCACGTGTTGAGCAATTCGGCGGTACGTCCACCCGGCCTCCCACATGCCCACTATACGCCCTCGCTCAAAGTCCGTCAACTGCACATACGGTTCACGTCCACGCTGTCGCGGCATGCTACCAGTGTTAAAGACTGCGATGGAGCTCCGTATGCCACGGCAAACTGGCTGACACTGACGGCGGCGGTGCACAAATGCTGCGCAGCTAGCGCCATTCGACGGCCAACACCGCGGTTCCTGGTGTGTCCGCTGTGCCGTGCGTGTGATCATTGCTTGTACAGCCCTCTCGCAGTGTCCGGAGCAAGTATGGTGGGTCTGACATACCGGTGTCAATGTGTTCTTTTTTCCATTTCCAGGAGTGTATTTCCCCTTAACTGAATTATTAACCAAACACACTGGGCAACTCCCCAACACGCAATGACCCACACAATATTGATATTAAGTGTACTCGTTGCCAGCACTCCAGCCAGTCATGTCAAAATATTGTGCATAAGATGGAAACAACAACTCGTCAGAACAACCGGAAGCGCAGTATTCATCACTCGCACCGAGAAAACTTGAGAGATCAAGAGCTTCTTTCAAGTGTTAGACATTTGCCAGTTACATATTCTTTTGCACCTCGACTGTTTGTGGGTAGTAGCAAAGGAAGATAACGGGACATGTGAGTTATTACTATTTACATTAAGAAGATGCTTACTTTACAGAGTTTTGATGTTGGTTTAGTATTCCGGATCGCTTCGTGCGCCAAGTTAAGAGGTTTTGATGGGTGATTTCGTTTCTCTTTTCAATTGGAAAGGCATTCAGTTCCGTTCTGTGCCACGTAAATGCTTTTGCACCGTCTCCCTGTCTCAGTGTATGATGCAGATGTGATTTTGTTTACTATTCTTATATAAATTATGGGTTTAGTTGAATATTTCTGAAGTGTTTTTCTGTGTGAGAATTCAAGTGTGACTGTGCCTTATAAGAGTCCAGTCACTTTACTTTGCTCTATACTTATTCATCACTAACTCTCCCTCTCCCCAAAAGAATCGAACTCACATGTATAAAAAAGCTCCAAACATATGATTACTTACAAATCAGTTAAAATGTGAAATACCTGACGTATTTAACTGATTTCTAAGTACTCGTATGTTAAGTAAGTAAAACATTCATAGTTGAAGACAGAAAACCCTAAATATGTATATTTTATTACCTTCAGGTTTTTCATCCATCCAATACAGAAATTTTTTCTAAAGGGCTTGAACATGCATTTAAATTTCGTTTAAATTCGCTAAGCTGTCACATTATCGTTACAGCGGCAAATTTCTGTAATAAATATACTGACTGAAGAAAGATCACGACGCCGAGAAGGAGACATAAACGAAAGTTTTTAGGCGTGTTTTTACATCTGAGGCATGATTATTCAGATTTCACGTCAGCCACAGAAGAGTAATGCTATTAGCGCCACTATGAGGAGGTAATTCAGGTTTGCTTTCAATATACGCTGTAACGGTCGTGTGTGTTAATTATCTTTGAGAATGGACTTGGTGAACTGATGTTAGTCAAGAATGCCTTTAAGTCAACAAAGACGCCATTATCAACGGCTCACTGTGTTTGAAAAAATATGAAATTTGTGGTAAGGTCTTATGGGACCAAGCTGCTGAGGTCATCGGTCTCTAAGCTTACGCGCTACTTAATCTAACTTAAACTATGTGATTCTTCAATTTCTCCATGCGTATTTTATGACGAGCTGACGGCACTTTGGGCCACAGCGTGTATAGGAAGATGACGCACACCGATTTGTACCTACATGCTGGTAGCTGCCACCGCCCGGCACAAACGAATGACGTGCTCAAAACTCTTGTACACAGAGCTCACATCATCTCCGACAGGGACAGTATCCAACAAGATCTGGACCATCTGAAGACCGTGTTTCGGAGGAACGGTTACAAGGAAGAGCAAATTCGGAAGGCTCTACATCCCACACGTGCAGCACCGGCGGAAACTGAGAATGAACCTCAGAAGGAGGCGGCCTGGGCTATTATTCCGTTTTGTGGGGCCTTATCCGGAAAAATTGGACGCATTTTACGTAAACACTAAGAGAAAATCATCTTCCGTCCTCCAAACAAAACCAAGAGCCTTCTTGGTAGTGTCAAGGTTGGTCTACGTAAATCAGCGGTTTATCAGATACCTTGCAATTGCGGTAGTGTATACATAGGTCAAACCATTCGTACCATTGAGGACCGATGCCGAGAACATCAACGGCATACTAGACTGCAACAGCCCAGTAAGTCGGCAATCGCTGAGCATTGCCTGTCGGAACTCCACAGCATGGATTATGACCAAACCAAAGTCCTGACACAGACTTCCAAATACTGGGACTCTAAGGTGTCAGGCAAATCCAACACCTTCCATGAAAACCCTGACATGATAAGCAAATCCAGTAGTATGTCACATAGCTCCGAATAAATCGTGACATTAAATTAACCAAAGCAATACGAGTAACGAATGAGCAAATGGAATACCACAGACTAACAAAAGAATGCCTAAATGCATGTCATACCTTCCCACCGTTAGACAGACGCAGTTCCGAGAGGAGAAACGGGAACAGAAGCCGAGAGCAGAACCATGTTAAGCTGGAAGGCCCTACGATAAGTGACGGACACCCACGTCGCCAGCTAACCGCTAGGACCACCCCCCAGTCCATGTTAAAAGCTAGAGCCCTCCAGAAGAACAGTATAGATCTTACGATAACACTAAAAGGGCCACCCCAGCCGCCAAGTTTTAGCGTGAGACTTTTTCGCGTCTCTGTTACGTCAGGACCACCCCCCCCCCAGCCCATGTTAAAAAATAGAGCCCTCCAGAAGAACAGTACAGATCTTACGATAACACTAAAAGGACCACACCAGCTGCTAGTTTTAGCGTGAGATTTTTTCGCGTCTCTGTTATGTTGCAAACTTTAAAAACATTGCCCCACCACGAAAAGTATAACGTTTCTCATTGGATAGACAGAATTTTTGTAGGCGGAGCTTAAGGTTAACATTGAGACCCTGATAGGTCAGATGAAAACACATCCAGATAGTTTTTTTAAACCAACTTCGGTAAATTGTAGTAAGGAGAAGTTAGGAGAGAGTTGCTTCCGAGACGGCGAGGTGAGCGGAGCTGTGCTGCCGGCCACCCCCTGACGAACACCGACAAGGTAATGAACGCACGCGATGCCGCATAACAGTGCATAAAGCTTCACTCAGAACTGCAGAAGTCTCATCTGTTACACCCCCTTTTTGCGTAATACTAGTGTCGATCGTCAATTAAAGCTCATGGCGTTCACATTTGCCACTTGAAGTAAAAATCTGAAACGTGATGATTTTTCTGTTATATAGTTATTGAGAAGCCACATCAGCCACTGTAATTTACGACAAGTTAGATAAGTAATTAAAGATAATTGAGGGTCACTGTAGACCATTCTGATACTTTTCTCTCTTTGAAACTTAATTTAAACCTAGATTATAGATGTGGTATGGCATAGGTCATCCTTCGATCCATTGTAGAACTTGGAAACCCACTCAGGGAATATTCGTTCACATTTTTGTTGAGCGCAGTTGGTTTTCATCATCCTGTATTAAAACATTTCCTTTTATCAATAGAGAAATTTATAAACAATGTTTTGTGAGTAGAATAAAATTTCCAGTGGTAAACTTAACTGCTTTTTCGACGTTATTTTACCAGCTAACTAAAAATAGGATAGCCTTGAACCCCTTCCACTAAATTTAGTTAGTATTAAGATTCTTTTACAGGGAGTGCAGTGGAGCTGACGCTGAAATCATTAGGTATTTGGTTATATCATCGCTAGTCTCACTGAACTCTTCTGAACTCTACATGTCATGTGTGGTCTGGCGTCTCCTTACCAGCAACAGGTCCCAGGTTCAAACTAGTCAATTCCCTAAAAAACACTCTCAGAGCGTCGTTGTGCGAAAGTGGTAGGGAGACACGATATAAAACAAACAGACACCACGCAGAATGTTAGAGGACTGTGTCATCAAAGAAGCCATAGAGATCAGTGTAAGGGAGCCACAACTAAATCTTTGCAGCGGTTACAACCTTAGCAAGGCGTGGGAACCCGGGATCACCCGGATTAAGAAGAAAAAGGACATTTCCCAGAGTGTACCGACTTCGGGGGAGGAGGGAGGAATAACGAGAGCGGCGCCGGCAGACCCTCCTCAACGAGAAGACCTAGGACGCAGCGCCCACGCGGCAGGAGAACGGACGCTGTACCTGGACCTCGCGCAGGTCGCAGACCGCACCCACTCATAGGAAGCGCCTGAGGGAGGAGCAGGAGGGAGATTGTTCTATTTATAGCTGGCAGCTACCCACCGCCGGTCAGAACATCAGCGCACCTGATAATGGCAACGTGGTCGATTGCCGCAATATTGTGTCCTATGCACACTCATGCCAGGCTGTTTCGTCGTAACTTTAACTAACTTACGCTAAGGGCAGCACACACACCCATGCCCGAGGGAGGACTCGAACCGCGTGGACCGTGACAAGGTGCCACAGACCGTGCGGATATTAAAGATGGGGGATCCGCTCTTGAACTAATTCATAGAGTTGAATCTTTCAAAGGAGTGAACAATCAGTGATTCAGAAAAAAAAAGAACGATAGCTCCAAACGTTTCCCACGGCAGAGAGAGAGAGAGAGAGAGACGGAGCATATCAGCAGCGCCTCTGCTGGTCAGAGCACAGTGCACGCCACACAACACAGCCAGCGCCGGCCTCTGCCCTGCTTCTACCTTGGCTGCCTGCATTGTGCAGTGCCCCATTGGATTTTGTGTTTCACATATGCCGTGCCGTCTCTGTGCATCATCTGCCGCATGCAGGGCCTTGGCGCAGCTTAACTTCGCATCGCACTCTGTCGGCGATCGTTTCAGTCGCACGTCCTGCCCTCTGGGCAGTTGATGCGAGCAACAGGACAGAGAGCCACCTAGCGGATAACATAGGAAGTACTTGCAACAACCTGCTCGCAAGTGAACGGATGATTTGTCTCGGAGCGGGTGAGTTCACCGCTCCGCCCACCCTTGGAACTCGCCCGCTCAACGCTCACCCCACCGTCTCGACTCTAGCCAGAGCGTTGAGCAAAGCGACTCAGGTGTCACTCTGGTCTCTGCGGTCGCAGCTCACGCAGTAATACAGCTCGCGGCTCGACCTGCTTGACTCAGCACCTCTGCATCGGAGTTCGTCCCTACTGGATATTGTTCTTCGTAGTAATACTGCTATGTATATTACATTATTATGTTATGTATACATCAATTGTTTTTATTTTATTTTTATTTGTTTAAACTGATTAGATTAGGTTCCTGATGACTCCTCTTACTATAGGATTTTTATTATGGACACTCGAATTTACGCTTTAATTACGAGCGAACTGATAAACGTATCGCAAAATGTGATACACCAATATTTTCCTTGTTTTATTCTGCGTAAGGCTATATGCAGAACTTTCGTTTTACAGTCAAATTTATATTTTGTTTTCTTATTCTGGTACGGATTTTGCGATTTTAGGCGTCTTCGGAAGGAAACGTTCACTTTAAAAATATATGGCTTGCGATGTATTTGTATCAGGTTAATGAAATTTTAATACGTTATAGCCAAATATATTGTTAATGTAAATCTCAAGTTACAACATTTTCCGATCACCCAAAAAACCACGATAGTGCAAAATAAATCAATAATCAAAAACTTTGTCATATCGTGGAAATTTCAATAAACAATACAAATTTCTTACTCATTATTTGTGTTACTTCAAAATAGGATCAAATAAGATCAAAATACAGGTATAGTACTGGAATAAACCAAGTTTAAAGGGCAATGTGCCTTCCATTTATTTTCTATGGTAAATGAGTGGTGAGTCATGAAAAAGAGCTAATTCATTTCAGGGAGTGAACAGTTCTGATCCAATCTCTGAAAAGAACAGTTTTGCCCATCTCTGGCGGATATCCCTCGTGGCTCACTGAGTTTGATCGAGGTGGTCTAATAGGGCTACGAGGAGGTATATGTTCCTTCTGTGATACTGCAGAAAGACTTGGCAGGAATGTAGCCACTGTACATGACTCCTGGCAGTGGTGGTCAAGAGAACGTGCGTCCGCAAGAAGAGCGGGTTCTGGACGGCCTCGTAACACTACTGATAAGGAAGACTATCGTAATCAGCGTCTGGCTCCGGTGCAGCGTACTGCATCTGCAGCAGCAATTTGAGCAGCAGTTGGCACCACAGTGACAAATGGCTCAAATGGCACTGAGCACTATGGGACTTAACTACTGAGGTCATCAGTCCCCTAGAACCTAGAACTACTTAAACCTAACTAACCTAAGGACATCACACTCATCCATGCCCGAGGGAGGATTAGAACCTGCGACCGTAGCTGTCACGCGGTTCCAGACTGTAGCACATAGAACCGCTCGGCCACTCCGGTCGGCCCCACAGTGACACAACACTCTTATTTCAAGGACAGCTCCGAGCCAAACACACTATAGCAGGCCTTCACAACATACGCCGGCCGGAGTGGCCGAGCGGTTCTAGGCGCTACAGTCTGGAACCGCGCGACCGCTACGGTCGCAGGTTCGAATCCTGCCTCGGGCATGGATGTGTGTGATGTCCTTAGGTTAGTTAGGTTTAAGTAGTTCTTAGTTCTAGGGGACTGATGACCTCAGCAGTTAAGTCCCATAGTGCTCAGAGCCATTTGAACCATTTTTCACAACATACGTGCTCGCGGAGCAAGCTGTGAGCAGCAAGGCGCGAGCACGGAGCAGCGCGAGCACGCTACCCCCACTGCCGGACCAGAGCGGAGAGAGGGGAAAGTCACGTGGGGCACACAACAGCTGCCGCCAGTCAATGCAAATGCGCGGCCACCTGCAGGGATATCACTCACGAATTATAACTGCGACAAATGAAACAAATTAAGGTGGAATGTACACATGCCACATAATTTTATTAGCTTAGTGTATGCCTCTACATTCGCATTAATTTGTGAACTGTTACACAATAAAAGGTGTCACTGAAGTGTGGGATTCTCGGTTATCTTGTACTTGTTGCTCTTTACAATTGCGTCCATGTTCGGAGTAATTGTTCTTGTGCATTTTAGGCGCAGCGTGCAGTTTAACAGACAATGCGTTTCTCAGGCGCGTCTTGTTACATTTCATTGCAGAGAACAGTTGTTCACAAACATACGTGGAACCGAACATTGATATTATTGTAGCTGCCAGTTTGTGCAAACGAGGAAATCTATCCTGAGGGAAGTGTCCGCAGAATTCCAAAATGTTTTTATTGAACTGAATGCGTGAAAACGGCCTACAGAGAATTAAATTAATAAAAAATTTGTTCTTAGGATAAAACAATAAACTCAATTTCCAAAATATAGCTTCATTCGTCTTTTACATGCGAAGAACACGTGTTTTGTGGATATTTTTTTCTACGCGCAGCACTTCTAGTTTCAGACCTATGCGAATCGGTTAAAATTTTGTAAGATGGTAGACAAATACATGTAATTAATAACGTTCTTTTGCTTTGTGAAAACTTTATTCGTTGCTACGGTGTGAGCAACATGGTTCGACAGGGAATAAAGAAATATAAACCGGATCCGTTGTCGCCAGAGTCACAAAAAATTTACATCGGTCGCCAAGCTGTGGCCGCCTAATGTCAAAATTATGGTAGAGTAAAAGTTGGAAACCAGAATGAAAAATGCTCATACCATAGCACAAAAAAGACGGATATGTCCTCGACAGCGTTAGGGATACACAGGAAGGGAACTAGCTTTTCGACTTGTCTGGCAGCTTCAGACACATGTAAATCAAAGTATCTTGACGTATTGGCGCTTTTCTAAGGCTTCCGCAGCGCAATGAGCTGTCTTAGCTGCGAGATGTTGGCACATCTGTATCGTGTAGTTTATAGACTAATAAAGTCCCTGATTCTGTGCCCAGTATCCAGAAGATTCGCTAGCCATAGTAAATAATGTATAATTTCACAAGACAGAAGAGAATAAATGTAATAGTTAAAATTTTTTCTGGGAGGATAAAATTTCTGGGAGGACGCTAAAACAATTTTTAGTTCTTTGTGTAAGGCGAGGGGATTTATTTTTTCCTTGAGGTGACCATTGCTCTCCCAAACCCACCCACTGTTATACGTATGGTAAGAGATGTAAGAACAATGAGCTACAAACGTATGTGATTATAGAGGTGGGATGCATCTACAATAAAAGGAATCTGAGCGTCGGAGTGCATCTGTAATGGGAAGTATCCCAGAGTGGGGATGCATGCACCCTATACTTCAATAAGGTGCGTCGTACTACACGATATGAAACATCTCATGTTGGATGACATGACGGCATTTGTCATCTTACACGACCTGACATCATGTAGGACGCTACTTTACTTGACACAATGCATCATACTACAGCAGTAAAGTAAAAAAGCGCGAGTATGTCAAGATGTTTTGATTTAAATGTCTTTGAAACTGCCGACTAGCCGACAGCTAGTTTCCTACTTTTACATCCATACCCTGCCCAGGGCATTTCGCCGTTTTGTTGCGTCATTAAAGGAGGATTTTTCATTCTGGTAAACATAATATGAGTATAGTGTGGATAAATTGCACTTCTTTCAAAGAAAAGGTAATTTTTCGTGCATCTCAATGCTTACGACGTCGTATCTCCTGAACTATGCGTCGTACAATGATACAAATTTTCAGATACATTCACTGATGTATGTGGATACTGTCTGAAAAATATGTTCCAAATAGAGTTATTAGTAAGGAAGTAATAAATTAGAATTTCGTGCGTGATTCTGACTTTTTACTGCGTGAATAGCGACAACCTTTTTTTCCTTGCGTTATTTTGTGAGTAAATCAGCAATGGAAAATTTCTCAAAGTTTGAAATTATGTGTGAAGTATGTTAGAAGTCGCAGAGTGCTCTCGTTCTAAAATAGGGGATGGATATTATCTGGATAATTTGCACGCCTTGAGTTATACTGCCTCAAGACATTTCTAATTGTTGTAGTTATCTTATTGTGTTAAACCTTTAACTTACGATTATACCTGTGTTGAGCAGATTATGACAGCATTTACCTTTTTAAAATTCGGTCAATAATTATGTGAAATAACCGAAAATAATTTTTTACTGCCCCTTGGAGCTGTTAGATAGCCATCTTGCACTGTTTTAACAGTTTCGTAAGCCATACATTCGAATTTGGCGATGGCCTACCTTTTGTGGTGTTGAACCGGTAAAACTATTGTGTATATAGTATCCTCCTTATGCATGAGTTGCTATGGTCACTTGTTTCTCCGACTTATGCAGTATAATTCAATTTCTTCTTACGTGTCTGGACCGCGTAATTTCCCTTATTGAAATGCATGACGTACTGCCTACTACATAAGAAGCACAAGGTAGAAATGTTTGCTTTAAGGGAGTGTGTTTTGTTGACGGAATTTGTGTTCCTTTGTTTGTTTATCAAAACACAATGGTATGGGTCACTGGGTTCGTTTACAATAACCTACGTCATGAGAGTTCCCAGTTCTCAGTTCTGAGCTCCGAGCTCTCTACACACCTCCTGTTACACCCATCTCGGTAGTAAATGCATGACCATTGTTTTCTTTGTCCTAGAAATCAAAAGAACCGGGTAAGGAAATTTATTTCGTCCAGTTGTTTATAGTTAAAATGACAATCAGTTGCCCTATGGAGCTCTTTTGCCAGGACTCAATTAGGATTTTTTTAACGGAAAAGTGGAAGTACGATTCGTGCTCTGGAGGGCTCTGCACAAACTTAATTCTGTATATGGTCAGTTCATTTATAGGCTTTGATGAGTGATGTATGGCATAAATGGCCGTATCTTTTGACTGCATTGAATTAGGAGATTACAATTTTTACACCGCATGGGCCCGTAAAGACTCGTCATATATGTCTCTCATGTAGTAAGATGCTGGTGACGCACACTACCGGAAAAAAATTACTATGCCTGGAAAAGCGACGTAAATTTTGATCCGATGACGCCATATGCCATCTGGGGGATAGTAAGTGTACTTATAATGGTTCAGTTTCGCCGTCGACAGATGGCGTAGTTGCATAGCTACTAGAGCGCCATCTATGTCTACCCTTTAATAAGGAATACTCGCGACCAAAAGGCTCAGTGTGGTGCAGATATGTGAAACAAGTAGACAACCATGCAACAGAAACGCACTCATGCTTCCTACAGCCAGCTGAGGGGACAAACTGTGTCTTTCCGACGTGTGGGATGCTCATAAGTTGGACGTGCTCCGTCAGCTGTGCAACGGCGCTGGTAACACTGGTCATATGAGCACTCTCATACGTGTAGACGAGGTTCTGGAGTTCATGCAGCTCAGATGCCCTCCAGGATTGTCATACAATAAGAGCAGCAGTTACAGGTAATACATGTGCTACAGCGGATAAAAGAGGGCTTGTGAATCCATACGTGTCAACACGAACTGTTGCGGACCGGTTGTTATCAGTGGGACTACCGGCAAGCTCACCTATAGCCCGTCTTCCACACACGCCACACCATCGACGTGCACGGCTCGGTTGGTGCCGTCAGAGCATCACTTAGAAGATGGAGTCGGGCACCGCGGTTTTCAGCGATGAAAAATTCTGCCTGCACGCAAGTGATGTTTGTTTGCGAGTACGATGTAGACCTGATGAGAGTTGTCCGCTAGAGTTCATTCGTCCAAGACCCACTGGACTGACGCAGGCCTTATGGTGTGGTGTGTAATAAGGTGCAACTCTCTTCACAATTGGTGTTTTTGCAGCCGGCCGCTGTGACCGAGCGTTCTAGGCGCTTCAGTTCGGAACCGAGCTGCTGCTACGGTCACAGGTTCGAATCCTGCCTCGGGCATGGGTGTGTGTGATGTCCTTAGGTTAATTAGGTTACAGTAGTTCTAAGTCTAGGGGACTGATGACCTCAGATGTTAAGTCCCATTGTGCTCACAGCCATTTGAACCCTTTTTTTAGGGGCCGCTAACCAGCGCTCGGTTCTTTTGTAGTTCTTGCAACAAGATAATTTTCGCCCACACACTGCTCGTGAAACTCAACGTGCTGTTCAAGATGTGAAGCAACTTCTTCCTCCAAGACGATAGAGTAGTCTGCGATCGAGCATGTGTCGTATATGAAAAAAATGGTTCAAATGGCTCTGAGCACTATGGGACTTAACATCTACGGTCATCAGTCCCCTAGAACTTAGAACTACTTAAACCTAACTAACCTAAGGACATCACACAACACCCAGTCATCACGAGGTATGTGGTATATGATGTGACGAGAAGTGACACGTGCGACTCGTCAGCCAACAACTCTTACAGAACTGTGTGAACATGTCGAGCAGGCGTGGCGTAACATGTCCCAGGGCACTATACGCCACCTCTACCACCTAGTGAATGCCAGAGCCAGCACCCGCATCTCCGTCCATGAAGGCTACACCACGTACTAATATGGATGTTTTAGCGTGGGTCAATACCTGGTGCACCTCGGAATCGCTTTTGCTATTCATGTACTCGATATGCAATATGGCAACAATAAATATTGACTTAACTACGAGGGAAATCCCAAAAGTGGGGTCGCCAATTTTTTTACACGTACATAGACTTGTTTGTTTCTACAGCAGTTTACATCAGTTCACAGCTTGAACTTTTAGCTATTTTTCCACATAGTCACCGTTTCTGTCGATGAATTTTTGTATACGCTGTGGCAGCTTTTGTACGCCCATGTCATACCAGCTCGCATCCATGCTGTTCACAAAGCTATGAACCTCTTATTTCACCTCGTCGTCGGAGCTGAATCGCTTTCCTGCCAAATGTTCTTTTAACCTTGTGAAGAGGTGATAGCCACTGGACGCCAAGTCAGCACTATAGGGTGGGTGGGTGATTATGTTCCACTGAAACTGTTGCAGGAGAGCAACGGTTTGCCGAGCGATGTGTGGGCGAGCGTTGTCATGGAGAATGTGTACACACTTGTTCAACATTCCTCTTCTCCGGTTATGAACTGCCCGTTCGAGTTTTTTCAGAGTCTCACAATACCTGTCAGCGTTAAATGTGGTCCCAGCGATTCAGCTCCGACCACGAGGTGAAAGAAGAGGTTCATAACTTTCTGAACAGCATGGCGGCGAGCTGGTATGACATGGGCATGCAAAAACTACCACAGCGTCTACAAAAATGCATCGACAGAAATGGTGATTATGTAGAAAAATAGCTAAATGTTCAAGCTGTAAACTGATGTAAACCATTGTAGAAATAAACAGGTCTGTGTAATTACAAAAAAGAAGGAGACCTTACTTTTGGGATTACCCTCGTAGAAATCTCTAGAAGGCTGTACTATTTTTTTTCGGCAGTGTAGTATGTACAAGAAATGCCACTTTAAAAAATGCTTATTTATATACTTTGCGATTTTACAACCAGTTAAACCGCATATTCTCTATCAACGGACGTGAAAACTTAATTGACCGTGTGCTAATACATTGACACACAGACTTCAACCAGTCATGCCAACACTAGACGGAGTTTCTTGGTAGGAGAAGGAAGAAGGAAAAGAAACATTTGGATTAAAAGTCTCGTCAACGTCGAGACAATTAGAGGCGCAGAACAAGCTACCTGGACTAACAGTAGGCAGATAACTACGGGCTGCGGCGCAAGCCTAAAGTGTTGTAAGTAAACTATGGAAAACTGATTGTGGATTCACGGTAAGTACATGACTGGTCTGCGACTGCTGTGAGATCTTATTTCTAGCTGCTTCGACAGCGTTTGCAATCGTCGAAAACGAACCCTCAAATAATACTTTTTTTTCTCTCAAACCCTGGGTAAGGGTTGTTGAGGACTAGTAACAACATCATGTGCTCTATGTTTCCCTTGTTAACTTATCCTAAACTGGCCAGTGTTTCTAAAAATAAAGCCGAAGGCCCACTTCTGACCTCATTGTTATTCCCTTTCTAGCTCGGTAGGTATACAGTATTGAGCAGAGAACACACAGGATCGGTTACGTGAAGCTGTTGAAAAATTCAACTGGAGGTTGCGGGTCAGTGCCGCTGTCTGTTTGCCTGCTCCCGCACACTCACGCAGGAAGAATCGACTGTGCGGATACACCAACTGCTGGCGTTCGTAGCATACAGTTGTGTTTCAGAGTTTTCAGTCGTTGGAGTCCTGTGCCTGCTAAACGTATTTATCCATCCGAGAGCACACGTTTATTTCCTATTTTGTAAGATATAATCTTGTGTGACTCCCTGAAATTGGTTCACGTCAGTCTCCTTGTAATGGTCGCCTAGTCTTAGATATAGCTAATTGCTATAATCGCACTATTTCACTCCCATTTACGGAGCTTGTTAGCACTTGATGTTAGGTTGGCGCCATTAAAATGCATTGTGTTGTGGTAATCGCTGCCACTTGCTGGATCGCTGCTGTGTCTCGACGCTGATGCTGGCTCTAAATCTGGTTGTCTAGGGTTAAAAACATGAGGTTCCGTGTTTTTTATGTGCTTTTGATGATAAAGAACGAGCGAAACCAACAAATATGTAAACTTCAAATATTTATTACTCTGGTGGCCATCTTAATTCCACTGTCCACCAAAGACCATGACACAACACAAAGTAGTACTTCCTTTACATGTTCTTTGCATTGTTTATCCACCTCAAACAATAACACACAAACACACTTTACCAAAGTGACATTCCGACTGCCTCTCGACCCTTCTTGCTGCTTGTATTTATAACATTGTCAAAGAACTACTAAAAAGAGATATAGTTTATAAGTCACATGTACATCTGTTATCATAATTTGTGCAGAAAAGTTATTAATTTGCATCGAGTGACATAATTTAACATGTTATTAAAATGACAGACAGATTTGTTGACTTGACAGAATAATTCTTTGTTACAAAAAGGCCGTTTCTTAGTTGTTTGTCAATTGACTTCTCTAATTTGCATAAATAAGTAAATAACATGAATTATTAAGAATTACATTGGTTTTCGTCTAAAATAGAATTGCTTAAGTGAATACTGAGTGAAACAACAACAAATAGGTTGCACTGGGTGAATTTTATTTAAGGAGATCTAAAATACCAAAGTTGGCCACTATTTTTCGTCCTTCATATTAATTATTTAAGATGAACTTAGTGTTTTTACATGATGACATTTGCTGTATCAGTGATCAAGTGATATAAACTTTTGTGTGGGTCAGTTATTCAGTATAATTTAATGGGTTGACTGTTTATGGAGACATGATATGCAATCATTGTTAACATACACAATAACTTTTCTATACTCATAAATACTCGTTAAACTTGTTGAATTTGGAGGGTATCGCATACTTCGGTAAAGTAAAGCCTTTAATATGTTCCGTTACATCCTCTACACACAGACAAATTACTTGCATCATGCTGCACACATACTCCATCATGGAGTTCGTTGCTGACAATATTGACTTATTCGTAAGTAACTGAATCATTTAGTGAACAATAGACGAAAAATAGAGAAAAAAGATTTTCATTTGGACAACACTTCTACCATTTTAAATTCTTAGGACTGGGGGTAGATGAGAAGCTTTCGTGGGAGAATTTCGTTCAAGACCTTGTGCAGAAATGGAATACAGCTATCTTATCTTTAAGAACAATCTGCGTGTCTCACGATGAAGCACGAAGGGTTGTAACGAGAGTGAATATTGTGATCAGACTGCAATATACATTTGCAAATTTCACAATTATGGCTTATGAACGTTTACAGCATCATTACTTGCAACTTTAGACAGACTTCATATGCGTATTGTTTGGAGTGGTCTATGCCGCGGCTCTTTACTCATGAGAACAGACAAGTGTTTAAGTGTTGCCAGTTGTTAAAATGCAATGTTATTACGTAAAAGATTTGTATCGCTCTAGGTTAACTGTTTATGGTCGTAATGACACTTGTATCGTTACAAGCTACTTGTCGGTACTGATTTACTTTTATTTATACACAAAAGAAACGTAAGGATTAATGAAACACGAAAAATTAGGACATAAGAACAAATAACAGATTGCAGAGAAAAGTTCTGAAATATTGCGAGAAATATCCGAATGGGTTGGGAGAGTGCCATAGGGATCTCTTCCAGCTTTGAAGACAGATTATAGGACTCAAATTTACCAGTTTTGCTGGAAGCCTGTTCAAATTGAAACCTATTCGATGGTATGGATCTTTCTGCACAGTTTTCTAGGAAGTGTTATCCACATGTAAATCGTATTCCCGCCTTGTATAGAGTGAATGAATAAATCAATACTGCCAGTAATAAAGTCCATGACTCTTTCTGTGTACAGGGATGGAAGATTAAGAACTGCGAGACATCTGAACACCTACCTCCACGAGGTTCACAAACTGACACCACCAATCTACCAGGTCCTCTTTTCCTGGACTAGGAATGTTCTAGACAAACGCACAAAGTTGCCACAAAACGTGTTACCATAGGAGACAACGGAATGAAAGCGAGGAAGGAAAACAACCCTTCGTGCTTCACCGTGAGACAATGCAAATTATTCCTAAAGATAAGATAGCTGTATTCCATTTCTGCATAAATTCTTGACCGAATTTCTCCCAGGAAAGCTTCTTATCTATCCCCAGTCCTAAGAATTTAAAATCATAGAAGTGTTGTCCAAATGAATTATTTTTTTTTACTTTTTTTCGTCTAGCGCTCACTAAACGAATGAATTCAGTTGCTTGCGAATGCGCTTCAGTTATACAACGTGGGGCTCTCAGGATCCTTCTGATGATAACAGAGACCCTTTACATCATAATTCTCCGTACTACGACACTTTGCGTTTTCACCTCCCGCCACATTTTATGCCATATTTTACTTGCACAGTTAGAGGAACTATTAAGATCTGTATTTCGGAAACAGAGGAAAATACCTAGAAAATTTTCAAGGTGGTTCGAGGCCGAAATCTTACGAATATTTTGTAAAAAGTTCAGCTACTTTCTGTGCTTAGCCGGGGTTTGGTACCAGAAATCATGGTTTCAACCACTTTTTAAGGCTACAGGTAATATAATTTTGACTAATTTTGGCTACAAAATTTACGAAACTGCATCATTAATTCACTCATCACTGGTATACCCGTCAGTTTAAATCAGGGAATATCACGGACAGAGCCGTCATCATCCATTATTAGTCAATTTTTTTAATAATTTTTACTTGCGTATTTTATTTAAACCAATAATGTATCTCCGAATCTATGTATCTCGCAAATGGATAAAAATATCAAGAAAATTTTCACGTTAGTTTGAGATCAATATATTAGGTACATATCGTAAAAATTTCAGCCATATGCTGTACATAGCTATCTTGAAATCCTCGGCTGGGTTTTGGTCCGCTGGTGACGGCGAAAATATAGTAAAAACACTATTTTTGGAACGTTTTCTTGCGGATCACCCACGTACTAATGAAGCGTCTGTAAGGCTCATCAAGCTCACCAAAGAATACAACAAATACAAAAAGGACCAATCGATTTGCTCCATCTGCCTAAGCAGGAGAAAGTACGTAATGTTCGTAATTTGATACTGTGCTGCAGGTTAGTGACATCAAGACGATTCTTTTGTTGGATATAAAAGTCGTCTTTAGCCCAAGGGATAACAAAAACACTTGACCCTACTTTTTTATCGACAATAGAACTCTAGCCCAAGTGATATCAAAAAGACTTGACCCTACTTTTTTATCGCCAATAGAACCCGAGGTGTGAATACCTGTCTATTGATTCTACAAAGCTACTGCCCATACAGCAATATATTTCATGGCTTCACTTCTGTTAAAATTAGCTTCTGAGCCTGAAGAAAACGAAACGTTCAGCTACAGCTTATTTTTCCCACTTTCACATAGGAAACCGCGAAGACGCATTTTTTTTTTTTTAACCACCGTTTGACTGTGCACTGTTATAGTTATCTTTTGTATTCTCATGCCATTATCAAATACAGTGCTAAAAGTTGTTATACCATTACTAAGCCGTGTCTGTAAGGCAATATCTGCCTTTACATACATGAGATAAAAATGGTCTAACAACCTTTGGAATTGACTTGACAATGGTATAAATGCCGAAATCTGGATAGTACAAAAGATAAGTATAACAGTACACAGTAAACTGGCGTTTAATGGTTTAGAGCCAGCCGGAGTGGCCGAGTGGTTCTAGGCGTTACAGTCTGGAACCAGGTTCGAATCCTGCTTCTGGCATGGATGTGTGTGATGTCCTTAGGTTAGTTAAGTTTAAGTAGTTCTAAGTTCTAGGGGACTGATGACCTCAGAAGTTAAGTCCGTAGTGCTCAGAGCCATTTGAACCATTTTTATGATTTAGAAAGTATTGTGTGACTGTGGCTCAGCGCCACTGAAAATTTGTTAAGCAAACTTTTGTCTAGAATGACAATTTTAATAGAAAAGAAGAAAACATCAAACTTAGAGATACCATTAATGGCCAGTGGTTCTACAAAATCTACAAACAAGTTTTATTTTTGACAGGCGGTAGTTTTATAGCTTAGTTCTATCTTTGACACGGTTCTCCCTCCCGACTACAGGTAAACATGTGCTAAACTTCATTTTTACGGTATTTATGCTGCTCTCTTACTTCCTGCAACACTCAGCGTAAGCAGGAGTGCCTCTAAAGTTGTCAAATATGGCTCTGGACGACACGTAAAGAAACAAAATAGGACTGATGGACGACCATAGAACACGAAAGATTTATCAACAAGTAATACGCTATACGCTTGAGTTATTTATCCGCCTGTGCTGTGACTCCCCAAGGCAGCAGGGGCGTCCATACCTCCTATCCGAGTGATAGAGAGAGAGAGAGAGAGAGAGAGAGAGAGGATGGGGTGGGGTGGGGGGAACGGCAGTGGCTGCCGCTGCCTGCACCGTAGCGGTGGCCGCTATCTTATCGCACAGCACTCTGTTTTGTCTTGTCGTGCCCGCGGCGGTTGGCAGCGCCTGCCGATAGGCAACTCGCTGTCCTCTCCAGCCCCACCTGCATCAGGTCCGTGCACAGTGGCTGTCGAGATCGTCCCACGTGTTGCTCGCACATCCCTTCCCTCATCGCTCACCCTACCGTCGTGGCATGCGGATACTTGAAACAAAGTTTCGTGTCTTTATCGCTGCTACGCCATTTATATATCGCTTTCCCATCCCAAAGCACGAGGAGAATGCACAATATGTCATCAAAATTATCTGAACACCCCTGTCTATCGCGGAATTGATCACTAGGTATCACAGGAGGAGAGCCGCCAGTACAAAAAGGAAGTGCGGAGTATTGTGTTGACATGTAGCAATCCTTGCAAACGTCTTGATCGCTAAATTATTTATGACGTATTTCAAGCAATCATCATCAAATAACTGTGCCAAAAATTATCACAAAAACCAGAATCAGAAAAACATATGTATAATTACTACTAGATCAATGTAATACCTGAAGCAAAAGTACATACTGAATATAAGTATTTACAGTGCGCTTGGAAAGCTCATGCAGGTAAACAATAGAAGAGGAACGTACACTGTCATGTGCAAATGCCATTAATGTATTTTCAAAAGTCTGGAGGCAGCAGACTCGAGAACCATATTGCTTCATCTTGGCGCCAGATAACGTTGATCTGAAAGATCGAAACGTACCAGGATATAACGCTTACAATACACAAAATATCGCAAGTAACCCTTACCATATTGCGTCTGTCTTTTGCAATAATCGTCATAACGTCAAAGAAGAAAGAGAACAACGTAGCATAAATTATAAATAAAAACTGTCATGGGACTTACACAAAGGCACAGCACATGTCCAAACATTCCATTGGGAGACAGCAATGTAAATGGTGTCACTATAAATGAAGACAACATATATTTTAAGTTAATTTTGAAACAAAACAAACAACTGCCAACCTGTTCAGACTACAGATGGTCTATGTTAGAAACAAACAAAATCTTAACATAAATAACAAATTTGCTAACTGTGTATGGATGGACTGGAGATAGATAGAAATAGGGGAGGAGTGGTAGTGGGGTGGGGTGGAGGGCAAATAACAGAATGGAAGAGGCAGGTGAGGCGGAAGTAGGATATGGTTAGAGGAGTAGGGGTAAAGGGGAGGTGAAAGGAAAATAGGTAAGGGATGATGAGGGGGAAGAAGGGTCGAGGAACGAGGAACAGGAAGGGAGCATAGTATGAAGGGACGGAATGAAACAAAGAAGGAATGGGTGGAATGTTACACCAATGACACATTTTTCACATAATATTATTTGGAATTGTATTAAAACATAATACCTATTTTTAAATACATAACGTCCCAGATACTACATGCCAACTATGAATGGTCACGAACCTTACAAATGTAAGACATCAGTCAAACGGGAGAGCATTTGTTGTCGGCAGAGAAACAGTAGCAGCAGAGTGGGTAGGTGCATGAACTGTTCAGCCTGTGTCACCTGAGTAACAAGTCCATTAGTGACATTTTAACCCTTCTAAAGTGGCCCTAGTTGACTGTTAGCGATGATATAATGAAGAGGAAGCGCGAAGGAACAGCCACAACTAAACCAAGACCACGCAGACCTCTTGTACTGAAGGACTGGAACCGCCGAGATGGTTCTAAAAATTTGCAGGAAATAAGCAGGAGGAGTCACCCGTGAGTTACAAAGTGGTAGTAGCAGTCTAGGATACCGGAATGGCTGTGAGTAGGGAGTTATGAAGAATGGGGTAAAATTGTCGAGCAGCTCATCATAAGGTACATGGTCCGCATTTCTGTAGGTAATGCTAAGCGCCACTTAAAGCAGTGAAATGGTTTTCACCTTTTAAGGAGGATCATTTTGACGTTAGTGACTCTCCACGTTCAGGAAGAGCTTCGGTATTTGATGGAGATCGTTTAAACGAATTAATTCACAATGGTCCACGTCATGGTAATCGAGAACTGGCAAATGTGATGAACTGTGACCAATCCATCATCCTGCGGCATTTGCATGCAATGGGGAAGGTTAAAAACCGGGTGTACGGGTACCGCATGCTCTAAGCGAAAATCCCAAAAACCAGCGGGTGACCATCTGTGCATCGTTGCTTGCCAGTCATCAATTTGCTCGTGAGCAACACCGACCATTCCTATTCAGTATCGTTACTGGTGAAAATACTGTTTTTATGCTAACATAAGAAAAGAAAGGAATGATTGATCCCAAACAACGCAGCAACCCCGCGCTCCTTCGGGCGACCACAAAAGATAGTCTTATGCACCTGGTGGAACAGCGGCGGTATGGTGTACTATGAACTGCTTTCCCGAGATGTTACCATCACTGCTGACATTTTTCGACAACTGAAACGTCTTGCGGCGAGGACAGACACGGGTTGTGCGACATCGTGCGGCCCAATGCGACGAGCTGCTGACGGTCTAGTCATGGTTGTTTAAAAGGCGGTTTCCACGTGCTCACAGTTGTCGATGGCCCCCTGTATCTAAGCTTCGTCGAGACATCTGGAGCAGGGTCGATAGCCGGGTGTGGCCTGGTCGATAGTTCGCTCCATCATGAGTCGGCGTGACGTCATTCACGCAGACGCGAAGGCTGCGTGAGTCGTGTCCGCCTATGCTGCTGACTTCAATGTTCCTTTTCCAGGCGGTTTCGATCGTACAGAAAAAAATCAATGAGCAAATAAACAATAAAATGTAATTAGATTTGGAAGGCATAAGCATTAATAGACAGTTCTTATAATAGAGAGCAAACAGTCAATCACTGTTTTAGCATGGATAGGGACTGCAACTGCTGTGTTCGGATGCAGGCTGAGTTGGCATCCCTTCGCTCCCAGCTTCAGGCAGTGTTGGCTTCGGTCACACAGCTTGAGGCTGTTGCCAATGGGCATCACTGTGGGGGTCCGGATGGGGGTTTGTCGGGGAAGTCCAGCTCGTCCCACGCATCCCCCGATCGGACTACGACTGTGGTTGCCCGGGATACTGCCCGCATTGAGGCTGATCCCTCACCTGTGGTAGAGTGGGAGGTCGTCTCAAGGTGTGGCAGGGGTCGAAAGACATTCCGGAGGGCTGAACGGAAGGCCTCTCCAGTTTGTCTGACGAACCGGTTTCAGGCTCTGTCTCAGGCTGATACTGATCTTCGGCCTGACATGGCTGCTTGTCCTGTTCCAGAGGTTGCCCCTCAGTCTGCAAGATCCGGGCAGTCGCAGAGGGTGGGCTTACTGGTAGTTGGGAGCTCCAACGTCAGGCGCGTAATGGGGCCCCTTAGGGATATGGCAGCAAAGGAGGGGAAGAAAACCAAAGTGCACTCCGTGTGCATACCGGGGGGAGTCATTCCAGATGTGGAAAGGGTCCTTCCGGATGCCATGAAGGGTACAGGGTGCACCCATATGCAGGTGGTCGCTCATGTCGGCACCAATGATGTGTGTCGCTATGGATCGGAGGAAATCCTCTCTGGCTTCCGGCGGCTATCTGATTTGGTGAAGACTGCCAGTCTCGCTAGTGGGATGAAAGCAAGGCTCACCATCTGCAGCATCGTCAACAGGACTGACTGCGGACCTTTGGTACAGAGCCGAGTGGAGGGTCTGAATCAGAGGCTGAGACGGTTCTGCGACCATGTGGGCTGCAGATTCCTCGACTTGCGCCATAGGGTGGTGGGGTTTCGGGTTCCGCTGGATAGGTCAGGAGTCCACTACACGCAACAAGCGGCTACACGGGTAGCAGGGGTTGTGTGGCGTGGGCTGGGCGATTTTTTAGGTTAGATGGCCTCGGGCAAGTGCAGAAAGGGCAACAGCCTCAACGGGTGCGGGGCAAAGTCAGGACATGCGGGGACCAAGCAGCAATCGGTATTGTAATTGTAAACTGTCGAAGCTGCGTTGGTAAAGTACCGGAACTTCAAGCGCTGATAGAAAACACCGAAGCTGAAATCGTTATAGGTACAGAAAGCTGCCTGAAGCCAGAGATAAATTCTGCCGAAATTTTTACAAAGGCACAGACGGTGTTTAGAAAGGATAGATTGCATGCAACCGGTGGTGGAGTGTTCGTCGCTGTTAGTAGTAGTTTATCCTGTAGTGAAGTAGAAGTGGATAGTTCCTGTGAATTATTATGGGTGGAGGTTACACTCAACAACCGAGCTAGGTTAATAATTGGCTCCTTTTACCGACCCCCCGACTCAGCAGCATTAGTGGCAGAACAACTGAGAGAAAATTTGGAATACATTTCACATAAATTTTCTCAGCATGTTATGGTCTTAGGTGGAGATTTCAATTTACCAGATATAGACTGGGACACTCAGATGTCTAGGATGGGTGGTAGGGACAGAGCATCGAGTGACATTATACAGAGTGCACTATCCGAAAATTACCTCGAGCAATTAAACAGAGAACCGACTCGTGGAGACAACATCTTGGACCTACTGATAACAAACAGACCCGAACTTTTCGACTCTGTAAGTGCAGAACAGGGAATCAGTGATCATAAGGCCGTTGCAGCATCCCTGAATATGGAAGTTAATAGGAATATAAAAAAAGGGAGGAAGGTTTATCTGTTTAGCAAGAGTAATAGAAGGCAGATTTCAGACTACCTAACAGATCAAAACGAAAATTTCTGTTCCGACACTGACAATGTTGAGTGTTTATGGAAAAAGTTCAAGGCAATCGTAAAATGCGTTTTAGACAGGTACGTGCCGAGTAAAACTGTGAGGGACGGGAAAAACCCACCGTGGTACAACAACAAAGTTAGGAAACTACTGCGAAAGCAAAGAGAGCTTCACTCCAAGTTTAAACGCAGCCAAAAGCTCTCAGACAAACAGAAGCTAAACGATGTCAAAGTTAGCGTAAGGAGGGCTATGCGTGAAGCGTTCACTGAATTCGAAAGTAAAATACTAGGTACCGACTTGACAGAAAATCCTAGGAAGTTCTGGTCTTACGTTAAATCAGTAAGTGGCTCGAAACATCATGTCCAGACACTCCGGGATGATGATGGCATTGAAACAGAGGATGACAAGCGTAAAGCTGAAATACTAAACACCTTTTTCCAAAGCTGTTTAACAGAGGAAGACCGCACTGCAGTTCCTTCTCTAAATCCTCGCACCAACGAAAAAATGGCTGACATCGAAATAAGTGTCCAAGGAATAGAAAAGCAACTGGAATCACTCAACAGAGGAAAGTCCACTGGACCTGACGGGATACCAATTCGATTCTACACAGAGTACGCGAAAGAACTTGCCCCCCTTCTAACAGCCGTGTACCGCAAGTCTCTAGAGGAACAGAAGGTTCCAAATGATTGAAAAAGAGCACAGGTAGTCCCAGTCTTCAAGAAGGGTCGTCGAGCAGATGCGCAAAACTATAGACCTATATCTCTGACGTCGATCTGTTGTAGAATTTTAGAACATGTCTTTTGCTCGAGTATCATGTCGTTTTTGGAAACTCAGAATCTACTATGTAGGAATCAACATGGATTCCGGAAACAGCGATCGTGTGAAACCCAACTCGCTTTATTTGTTCATGAGACCCAGAAAATATTAGATACAGGCTCCCAGGTAGATGCTATTTTTCTTGACTTCCGGAAGGCGTTCGATACAGTTCCGCACTGTCGCCTGATAAACAAAGTAAGAGCCTACGGAATATCAGACCAGCTGTGTGGCTGGATTGAAGAGTTTTTAGCAAACAGAACACAGCATGTTGTTATCAACGGAGAGACGTCTACAGACATTAAAGTAACCTCTGGCGTGCCACAGGGGAGTGTTATGGGACCATTGCTTTTCACAATATATATAAATGACCTAGTAGATAGTGTCGGAAGTTCCATGCGGCTTTTCGCGGATGATGCTGTAGTATACAGAGAAGTTGCAGCATTAGAAAATTGTAGCGAAATGCAGGAAGATCTGCAGCGGATAGGCACTTGGTGCAGGGAGTGGCAACTGACCCTTAATATAGACAAATGTAATGTATTGCGAATACATAGAAAGAAGGATCCTTTATTGTATGATTATATGATAGCGGAACAAACACTGGCAGCAGTTACTTCTGTAAAATATCTGGGAGTATGCGTGCGGAACGATTTGAAGTGGAATGATCATATAAAATTAATTGTTGGTAAGGCGGGTACCAGGTTGAGATTCATTGGGAGAGTCCTTAGAAAATGTAGTCCATCAACAAAGGAGGTGGCTTACAAAACACTCGTTCGACCTATACTTGAGTATTGCTCATCAGTGTGGGATCCGTACCAGATCGGGTTGACGGAGGAGATAGAGAAGATCCAAAGAAGAGCGGCGCGTTTCGTCACAGGGTTATTTGGTAACCGTGATAGCGTTACGGAGATGTTTAACAAACTCAAGTGGCAGACTCTGCAAGAGAGGCGTTCTGCATCGCGGTGTAGCTTGCTCGCCAGGTTTCGAGAGGGTACGTTTCTGGATGAGGTATCGAGTATATTGCTTCCCCCTACTTATACCTCCCGAGGAGATCACGAATGTAAAATTAGAGAGATTAGAGCGCGCACAGAGGCTTTCAGACAGTCGTTCTTCCCGCGAACCATAGGCGACTGGAACAGGAAAGGGAGATAATGACAGTGGCACGTAAAGTGCCCTCCGCCACACACCGTTGGGTGGCTTGCGGAGTATAAATGTAGATGTAGATGTAGATGTATACACGAACTGCAGTAACAATTTCACGTCACAGAACTACAGGCGTAGAATAGGTGTAGAGTGATCTGAGTGTGAATAATGTTTCATACAGTGTGCTAAATTAGTGGAAGTTCCCATTTGAGTTCTTAGTACACGTAGGAACCGTGGGAATGGATGACAACCACGATTGCATGATATTGCAGTGCCTGTCTTATTCTGAATTACAATACAAAGTCCCTTTGGACATGCATGCATACAGGCGGGAAAGCCGGGTTCGTGTCCCGGTCCGGCACAAATTTACATTGCCGTCATTCCATTCTACAGCTGATGGTTGTCCATATTCGCAGTTTCATGCATGCATGCATGCTTGCATGTCCAAAGGAACTCTGCATCGTAACTCAGAATATAACAGACACTACAATATCTTATTTATCCGTCAATACCGGACAAGCGACTTTCAAGTAAAATGTCTCACCCGTACGGGAATACACGAGGTCTGCTGAAAAAGATTCAGAACATTCATAATATCGAGCCAATCATGTCTTGGAGCGAAATGTGGTTGGCATCCGTGCACACCCTGTATGTAATGTGTAACTGCCGGAAATTTCATTGTTGTATGTCTGTTAGTTACTGTTCAGTGCTGTATTGAGTAGAACGTTGCGTCCCACAGTTTGAGAATTCCGAGATGGCAGAGTTATAGAAGCAACGTGTCTGCATTAAAGTTGACGTGAAATTCAAGAAAACCTTTACCGAGACACACCAAATGATACGAATGGTTCACACGGTTTAAAAGTGGCTGGACTGATGTTAAAAATGACTGTGTAAGACGCCCTTCAACGGTTACTGGCGACGCTCTTGTCAGTAACGTCAAGAAATTGTGCATGCCAATCGAAGGCTGACTGTCTGTGGTTGTGATGTTGAGACCAAAGGTCAATCTTCGCAATGGTTCGGGAAACATTTTCCAAGACCAAAAAAAGCTCGTCAGGTGAGGTCGGATTTGAAAGCCGTGGTGATATTTTTCTTTGACTTTGAAGGATTAGTTCATCATGAATTCTACATCTACATCTACATGGATACTCTGCAAATCACATTTAAGTGCCTGGCAGAGGGTTAATCGAACCACCTTCACAATTCTCTATTATTGCAATCTGGTAAAGCGCGCGGAAAGAATGAACACCTATATCTTTCCGAGCGAGCTCTGATTTCCCTTATTTTATTTTGGGTATCATTCCTCCCTATGTAAGTCGGTGTCAACAAAATATTTTCGCATTCGCAGGAGAAAGTTGGTGATTGGAATTTCATGAGAAGGTTTCGTCGCAACGAAAAATGCCTTTCTTTTAATGATGTCCATCCCAAATCCTGTATTATTTCTGTGACACTCTCTCCCATATTTCGCGATAATACAAAACGTTCTGCCTTTCTTTGAAGTTTTTTGATGTACTCCGTCAGTCCTAACTGGTAAGAATCCCACACCGCGCAGCAGTATTCTAAAAGAGGACGGACAAGCTTAGTGTAGGCAGTCTCCTTAGTAGGTCTGTTACATTTTCTAAGTGTCCTGCCAATAAAACGGAGTCTTTGGTTAGCCTTCCCCACAACATTTTCTTTGTGTTCCTTCCAATTTAAGTTGTTCGTAATTGTAATACCGAGGTATTTAGTTAAATTTGTGGCTTTTAGATTAGACTAATTTATCGTATAACCGAAGTTTAACGAGTTCCTTTTAGCACTCATGTGGATGACCTCACACTTTTCGTTATTTAAGGTCAACTGCCACTTTTCGCACCATTCCGATATCTTTTCTAAATCGTTTTGCAGTTTGTTTTGATCTTCTGATGACTTTATTAGTCGATAAACGACAGCGTCACTTGCAAACAATCGAAGACGGCTGCTCAGATTGTCTCCCAAATCGTTTATATAGATAAGGAACAGCAAAGGGCCTATAACACTACCTTGGGGAACGCCAGAAATCACTTCTGTTCTACTCGATGACTTCCCGTAAATTACTACGAACTGTGACCTCTCTGACAGGAAATCACAGATCCAGTCACGTAACTGAGACGATATTCCATAAGCATGCAATTTCACTACTAGCCGCTTGTGTGGTACAGTGTCAACAGGGACAAACCGTTAATCGATGGTATTATCGGGATGTCTTGCGACGCCTGCGAGAAAATGTTAGAAGGAAACGGCCTGAAATGTGGCGAGACAATTCATGCCTCTTGCATCACGATAACGCACCAGCACATTCATCCCTGTTGGTGCGTGACTATTCCACAAAAAATGAATTCACTGTGCCGCCTCATCCTCCATGCTCTAGAGATCTGGCCCTGCGGGCGTTTTTTCTGTTTACACAGTTGAAAACCCCGTTGAAAGGACGAAGATTTGCAACGATAGACGAGATAAAAGACAACTGGCCGTGCGTCTTGCACCGTTAGCCAAATGGTAAGGCGTCCACTCGCGATAAGCCGGAAATCTGGGTTCGAGTCCAGGTCCGGCAGAAATTTCCATTTTCGTCATTCCATTCTACAGCTAATGGTTTTCCATATACGCAACTGCGAATATTTAACGAATCCCAGATTGTGTCCTGAGCTGCGGCGGTGTGTGTCTTGTACAGTAGCGAGAATGCGTCTCTTCACAGCGCCAGTCGCAGTATTGGCCGCGCATCGGCACCAGCGCAGCGGCAAAGAGCTGTCACCACGGGACGGACGGATTTACGGCTGTGTCCGGAAATTGGCGCCGCCGGCGTCGCTTTGATGGTCGGCCGCTAAACAGGACGCGGCGACGCCTCCGGCCAGTGGCGAACTTCCCGTCCTCCAGCGACAGCCGGCCCACCCGCACTGCATGTGGCTCCTGGGCATTTCCAGCGGGCAATGGGAGTGGCCGGCAGCATCTACCTCTACACCGTTCGTTGAAACTGCAATTCCAAGAAGCAAACTTGTGATTAAATGAAATTAATTCCACGGATCAAGGAGTGATAATACACAAATCATGAACTTTCACCGTGAGAATTTCATATATTACGATGCCAACATGAGCTACCATCAGAGAGCGGTATCCTGCGCTGTGTTGTTACTTGTCATTGTCGTCATTCTTTTATCTCACAATGCTGCTCGGCAGCTACGAGTAGAGTTGACCAAAGCTACTGTTACCCACACGAGGATCTTCCAGTCGTTAAGGAAAAAGGCTCGTAGTAATGTCCTTGAAGCCAACAGAGGGAAAACAAAACAGGCACACATGCGTTATATTTGGAGCCACACACATGATCAAAAAATGAGTCTCATTCATGGGAGGCAGCGTAAGTTTAGTGGCGTGACGAACGTAATTAGTAATCCCTGGAGAAAGTGATCTTTATCCAGTTTGTTAAAATTTAAAAAAGAAAATTACTGAAAACTTTTAATACCTAGATACCATTTCCATAAGTTAATTAAAATATGACGGCTAGCTAGTTCCGGATGTAACAACCATTTTCAGATTTGTAATGAAGCAAAATACAGAAATTCAGCTTAGGGAAACTTCTTTACAGCGGAATACTCAAAATAAAAATCATTTGACAAAGCACAAAATACAAAGGTGAAACCTACTACACTGATAAAAGATGGCAGTGTATGACATCGTGGCGAAAAAAACATCATATATATAAAAAAACGCGCATCACACTCGAATTTACAGTGCTACACGAATAAGAAAATTTATGTTTCAATATAACGTACCATGCTTTTTTTAAATGCAAGCTGGACACAAACTGGATATGCTAGTAATAACCATGATGCAGCGACATATGAAGGGCTTATTTCTATAGTGGTAAAAGTCAATTTTTGTTCATTCTGAGGCGGCCTCAGTGGCCGAGCGGTTCTAGGCGCTGCAGTCTGGAACCGCGCGACCGCTACAGTCGCAGGTTCGAATCCTGCCTCGGCCATGGATGTGTGTGATGTCCTTAGGTCAGGTTTAATTAGTTCTAAGTTCTAGGGGAGTGATGACCTCAGATGTTAAGTCCCATAGTGCTCAGAGCCATTTTGTTCATTCTGAGATACAGAGTCCTAACGTTAAATGAGAGCTGAAAAATCTGCAGATTTTTCAGTGCTCATTTAACTTTAGGACTGTGCATCTCAGAATGAGCAAAAATGGACTTGTACTACTATTGAAATAAGCCCTTTATATATTTGTATAGAAAGCAACATGACTAAGAGTCCTAGTGCTCAACAACCAAACAAATATCTCAGCAAAGAATTGTTTCCAGACCGTTCCAAATAATTTTATTAATTTTTTTAAAGTGAAAGAAGAGACATCATTACAAATTTAAAATACTGCCCTTCATGGTAAAAATGTTAACATATCACTTACGGAACCAATACCTGTATAACTGTCATGTTAAAATGTTCACATAAGACTCCAGTGTTACACCGATGGGACCGCACAGAAGTTTAGAATCGTTTTACGCTTATAGGAAACGTGCCAGATAATTTATAGTGAATAGCAGCAAACGAAACCTTTAAGTTAGAAATTTTAATAAAACTCAGAGGAAGAACATACCCTGGGTGATAAAATCATACTCAGCCACGAAATATAAACGATCATCGTTACATTATGTAACTTGTCGACAACGAAATAAAATGGTTGCTATCTCCAGGTGGACTGTCTTGACGGCCCCGTTCAGGGCCAAAACATAACTGCTGTATGCATTCACACGTGCAGGCCAGACAGAAATAAACGGAAGGATCGGCATGTGACAGTCATTTACATGTGTTTATGTAGAATGGCTCATACAACAATAAAAATTAACGTAGATGCAAGTGTGTGTCAAAAAGACATTGCAATAGTTAGTAAAACTGAGATGATTTTTAAATTAAAGCAACAAAGAAAATTAATTATGGAAATTTTTCTGTAAACGTCTCAGGGCACAAATAAGAAAATTACAAGGGCTAGAGCCGGCCGCGGTGGTCTAGCGGTTCTAGGCGCGCAGTCCGGAACCGCGCGGCTGCTACGGTCGCAGGTTCGAATCCTGCCTCGGGCATGGATGTGTGTGATGTCCTTAGGTTAGTTAGGTTTCAGTAGTTTTAAGTTCTAGGGGACTGATGACCACAGATGTTAAGTCCCATAGTGCTCAGAGCCATTTGAACCATTTTTGAACAAGGGCTAGATCAATATCTATTGCTACGTCGACAAGAACGTAATTAGGATGCAGTAATGGTTCAAATGGCTCTGAGCACTATGGGACTCAATTTCTGAATTCTAGAACTTAGAACTAGTTAAACCTAACTAACCTAACGACATCACACACATCCATGCCGAAAGCAGGATTCGAACCTGCGACCGTAGCGGTCTCGCGGTTCCAGACTGCAGTGCCTAGAACCACACGGCCACTTCAGCCGGCCCGTAGTTAGGAGATGGAGATCAGTTGAGAAAGGTGCTCAGACACTATCACGTGATCTTGTTTGAGGAACTTTTTAGTTATTCCACGTTCTCGTCAAGGTCGGTAATCTTAAGAGACTGCTATATGTAGATTTGTTTATTTGAGACCCTGTTCGCAAAGTGAAACATTAATGTACTTTTTACTATGCATTAAATACCTACAATACAGTACAGTTGATATTTCCCTTCCGTCATAACCTCTAAAAGACAACAGCAACTTTTCTGCTCCTTTATGGCTTAAAATTTACTTCTTTTTTCACATTTAGACTTTTACCGCCATTTCACACGCTCTTCGTCTAGCCAAAGAATTAAATTTCCGCACGAATTGTAATTAACATGAAAGTAGTGTGTTTCCAAGTTTAATTTTCTGCATGAAGGGCCTAATTATTTTCTGCTTCGGAAGAAAGTTTTAATGAGAGGAAATTGCCAGTTTTCCTGATAATTTTAGCTCGTAGTTAAGCCTAACACGTGACGAAGACGTTGAGTAATCTACAAAGCATAATTAATTGTAAGTTATTTTTTATGTCACATAACAGGCCCCTTAAATGTTCTTGTATTAAAACGGGATTAAAACGAAAGCTACGTTAGGGGCATGTGGGACAGCATTGTGCGTTATTAAATGGTATATTACGAGGATATTAAAGGCACCCTTCTCTGTTACAAGCAGAAATAAGGGCCTGGGATGACACTTGATAAATGTCGCTGACTTTAGTTAATGTACGTAGCTCTATTACTTAACTTTTGCTTTTGACAGGCAACAGGAAGGCTAATAAAACAGAAATTATGTGTATCCTCCGTTGCATATTTATTACTTACATCAAAAGCCACAGGTCATAATGTATAGTGTACATAACGTCTAGCACAACATATGAAAACGTTGACAGAGCCCGTAGACGCACCAATATTTATCTAAACACTTTGAAAGCATAGTCGAGTATCAAACACGGTAATGGATGATTTTAAATGAATCGTCTACAAGGCTGCCACATATTAGGAAACAGTATTTGGTTTTGAAAGCCAACATTAACCAGACATCCAAATCAAATGCAGAAAACTGAAAGAAGTGGTAACTGGTACGCACTCCTTCCGCATCGCTCTATCTCTTACTTCTTATACTGAATATTTTCGCATTCGGAGGAGGAAGTTGGTGACAAATTCCCTAAATGACCTCGCCGAAACGAAAAACGACATTTTTATTAATATTTCCCACCCCATCACACTTAAATATTCCTGACACACTCTCCTATTTCACAAAATTGCAACACGAGCTGCCTTTCTTTCAACTTTTTCTATGTCCTCCGTCAATCCTATTCTGCCAGGATCCTATAGCGTGTCCCTATACTCCAGAAGAGATCTAAAATATTCTGTTGAATCAACAACCTTTACATTTGTGTGATTTATCGTGTATGGTAAACGTAAAGAATTTCGTTCAGTGCTGGTGTACAAGCCTTCAAACCTCTTACTGTTTAGGGTCAATTCACTACTTTTTGCACCGTGAAAATATGTTGTCTGATTCATTTTTTAATGCGCTATTATCGTCTGAAGAAATAGCTAGACCGACAGTATTACCTGCAAACAATCTAAGAGGGTACTCAGATTTTCTCTTTAATTGTTTACAAAGATTAAGAGCAGCAGTGAGCCTCTAACACTTCAGTTTCACTACATGACTTCCCGCCAATTATTACGAACTATTATCTCTCTGACAGGAAACCACGAATCCAGTCGCACATATGAGAAGATACCCCGTAAGCACGCAACTTGATTAGAAGATGCGTATGAGGAAAGACGTAAAAAACCTTCTGGAAACCTAGAAATAGTGAGAAGCAACTTGAAATCCACAGTCGATAGAACTCATTACTTTGTGTGAATAAAGAGATAGTTATGTTTCAAAAGAACGACATTTTCTGAATTAGTGCAGCTTTTGTATTCATAGATCTTTTTTTATGTATTTCGTACCGTAGGAACACAGTATATTTCTAAAATCTAACCGTTAATGAAAACATGTTTGTTCAGTAGAGGGAAAATCTCAACAATTGGTAACAAATACAGCATAACACCAAGTCAGAGAAATGGGAGAGTTGTGACACTATATACTCCATTCCCTAGGCCAGATATCTAGTCGGGTGAGGTCTGGGGGCATTTCTAACCAAAAATATGTAAATATTCCTGGTTGCCTTCATGTGGGGGCATGTTAGGTTTTGATACTGTGTCACCTGATAACTATAATGTGCACTGGCCCATTACACTGGGAGAAAATACCTGTCCTTGTAGCCAAAAGAACCGGGCGTGGTCAGGGGTCACAACGTTTTGGCTTATCTTAGTGTGTTAGTATTTTTGATTCTGTCTCATGTCGGCAAACGAGCACAATATAAACTGTAATGTAATTGTACATTGTAAAATATGTGGAGTCTCGTGCAGCTTTAACACCGGTCACGAGTTCTCAGTAACTAAACACCATTCTGACATGAAACTAGTAAAAAATAACAAACTCGTTCTGACTGCAATGACACACAGAATCTGCTGTCAACTGCATTCATATTTTAGTAGACTCTTTTATGAACCAAATATCTGGGTAAAGTTCATGGGGAAGAGTTATGTGTGACTGCCTATGGAAATGAGAAACTATAGTAGAAGCTCTATAGAAACGTCGTTTACTGCAACCGATAAATATTCAATAATCAAGGAGCTCAAGGTGTACTTCAGCGTATTAAAATCCAAAGGTAAGCCACTTCCCTTGAATTTCAGCTTCATTAAGTGACTTTGATTTCAGTACGTTTCCTTCATTAAAATATCTAAAGCAGCTCCTATACTGTCATTAAAAGTTCGCAGTGTTTTGTATTGTGGAATATTCTTGTCCGTCTGTGATCAAGACTGAAGACTGAGCAACGCATTGTACAATATGTCGGCGGATGTACTGAAATTATATTTTTATTTTGCAGAGTGTCTGAACTCACGAGGGATAGATCCAATCCGATACGTCGAAACTTACCCTAGGATTTCTTATACAAGAAAAATACAGCGAAAGAAACACAGTAACAAAATTTTGACTGTTAAGACAGACTGCAGGTGTTTAAAAAAGGTGAACATTGTCGAATCGTAGGTCCCCACTAGCAATAGCAGTAGCAGTGGCGGTAGCAGACAGAGTAGGCGTAACACGGGAAGCAGATATCCTTGCTTGATGGCACATCTGTATGTAGATAACACGGCACTACGCGATCGCAATTTGTAATCCGAATTTCAGTTTCCACTGAAAATTCCTCTGACAGAACTGTTCATAGTTACTATTCCCTCGAATCATTTAATACCTGCAATAATTAGTAGTTGCCTCTCCGGTATCGCTAGATGTTAACAATGGTGATAAAACTGAGTTAATTTTCGTTGTGTTTTCGTCTTATGTGCTTACCACTTTCATGTGTCTTTGTGCATGTTCCTGGGTTTCACAGTAAAGTGGAACCTGTGTTTAAAACCTAGCAAAGGTGAAATGTGAAGTGTCGTGCCCCACTGACGAGTCGTATGAGGGAGTGGAAGGACTGCAAGAATGCGCGTCAGAGAAATTACTTGGCAGGAGGTCTCGTGGTCGTGGGCTGCCTTTTGTGCACTTGCTCCACTGAAAAGAGGGCTGTAGGGTGAAGTTGAATACGGAACTCGGCTGGGATCTGAGGGTACACTGGATATTTGCATCAATTATTTGCATCAAGTAATTGCATGAGGATATGTGAACTGGAAGCACCCCTGGCACATCCGTTTTACAAACAGTTCTATATACAAAGTCTACTAACTGCCTTCTTACAAGGGGACCTCCCCATCGCACCCCCCTCAGATTTAGTTATAAGTTGGCACAGTGGATAGGCCTTGAAAAACTGAACACAGATCAATCGTGAAAACAGGAAGAAGTTGTGTGGAACTATGAAAAAAAAAATAAACAAAATATACAAACTGAGTAGTCCATGCGCAAGATAGGCAACATCAAGGAGAGCGTATGCTCAGGATCGCCGTGGTCCCGTGGTTAGCGTGAGCAGCTACCGAACGAGACGTCATTGGTTCAAACCTTCCCTCGAACGAAAATTTTATTTTCGCAAAGTTATCATCTGTCCATTCGTTCATTGACGTCTCTGTTCACTGTAATAAGTTTAGTGTCTGTGTTTTGCGACCGCATCGCAAAACCGTGCGATTAGTAGACGAAAGGACGTGCCTCTCCAATGGGAACCGAAAACATTTGATCGCAAGGTCATAGGTCAACCGATTCCTCCACAGGAAAACACGTCTGATATATTCTATACGACACTGGTGACGCCATGTGCGTCACATGACGGGAATATGTTGTCGATCCACCTAACTTGTACACTTGGCGAATGGGTAAAAAGATTCTTCTACCTTGCCCGATTTAGGTTTTCTTGTGGATGTGATTATCATAAATTAAATAAAAGAAACTAAACTTTTCATTCAATGAAAGACATGAATCAAGGACCTCTCGTCCCGCAGCTGCTCACGCTAACCACGGGACCACGGTGCACCTGACCTCACGTTCTCCTTAATGTTGCTTATCTTGCACATGGACTACTCAGTTTGTATATTTTGCTTATTTTTTTCATAGTTCCACACAACTTCTTCCTGTTTTCTCGATTGATCTGTGTTCAATTTTTCAAGGCCTATCCACTGTGCCAACTTATAGCTAAATCTGAGGGAGATGCGATGGGGAGGTTCCCTTGTTAGTAGTGTAACTTCTCATAACTCCCTAAGTCCAAATATAGCAGAGGTGGGCGCATCAGACTAAGCGTTGACTACACGGAAATGAGTCTAAGTCCCCTCGTGGTTACGCAGTACTGCACTACAATCTCACAGCATCTTAACTGCAGTTAAACCATATCTGACCAACTGACCGGCTGCTCCATCACTGCCATCACTGCTCCAACACTATGGCGGCTAGCCTTTTTATAGGCTGTAGTGCACCCGGCACCACTTGTTCTAGAAGTTTCCAGTACTCCCGAGCATTGTGTGTGTGTTACGCGGCAGCACCTGATGCCTACGTGACGAACAGGCCGTACTCCACTATGTTCGTTGTGTCCAGTGGTTGCGGCTTGTAACGGCTCTCGAGCCTCGTGATACGGCATAGTCCGCTCTTGTTAGCAGAGTAAACATTACACATAATCCACGTCTGGTCACGTCTGCCTCGCTGGTGGCAAGAATTCCTACATCTTACTTGATTTTTAACCCTGTTTTCTATAATTCGCGACAGAAGAACTTGATATGCAGTCGAAATCAACTACCTCTCCTAAAGACATACATATGTGTTAGTTAGTAGTTATTTTATTTAACATTCATTCCAACGATGTCAAAATTTCCTGAATAATTGTGGAAACATTGAAAAAATATGAAATAACTGGTGATTTTATGAGTTATGGCTCGAATGACGGTAGGTGTGCTACTTAAAGTCAGAACAAAAATACAGTACCATCCTAGCCCAAAGAAAACATGTTCAGTAATAACTTTCAGTGACAAAGGAACAGCTGAAAATTTTTGGTTAAACGAAGGAGGGAGAAAATGTTTAAAGTTGAGCCTTGCGAAAAGCCGGCTTCGTTTCGCAAAAGGTGAATTTGAGTTGCCGTTACCGAGGGAGACCTATGGATGAAAGCACTCTGAACTGCACCTGAGATTAACATTACTTATTTCCCGGCTGCTTCTACATCGATAAAGAGAGTCAGGAAATTGTACGGAAAAGGAAGTCGCAAGAGTACGAAGTTTACTGCAAGTAAACATGTAGACGAGATGTCATTAATAGTTAATACTGTAGAGCAATTCGTAGCTGAAGTGAAGTCTACGCTTCTTGTTATCCCCTAAAATGCTGTGTGTAAAGCCAGCCGATAAGGTTTCATACAAGAGCTGCGTGGTGAAAATTGCACTTGTCCGAAAGAACAGACACCACGTGTATACGCATTAGAAAAGGAAAAGAAAGTGTCGCTTGTGCATTCGAAATTAATTCATTGGTTTTGTTGGACTTTTGACCTGGACCTTAGGACGTCTCTTCATTGAGGAAAACGGTGAAAAGAATATAACTCGCATTCTGTACAGAACTAATACTGTAATTCAGCCTCTCGATAAACGAAACATTTATTTCGTCATTCAGTACTACGTTTCACATTTTTGTGACGAGAACAGGGGATAAGTAAGGAACATTTCACTGTTAGTAAAATACACTGAGGTAACAAGGGTTATGGGACAGAGATATGCACATGTTGGCGTAGTATCGCGCAGACCTCACGAAGTCATGGAGCCAGGCACTGTGCAAGCTGGTGTTGGCTCCATAATGGTCTCAGATGTGTTTACATGGAACGGGCTGTGTCCTTTGGTCCAAATGAACCGTTCATTAACTGGAAATGGTTATTTTTGGCTACTTGTAGACCATTTACATCTATTCATGGACTTAATGTTCCCAACCAACCATTCTGTACAATTCGAGAGAATAATTTGGCCACGCAGGTCGCTCCACAGGAGTCCAATCGAACACTTGTGGGGCATTACCGAGAGGTTAGTTCGTGCACAGAATCCTGCACCGGCTTCACTTTCGCAACTATGGACGGCTATAGAGTCATCATGGCTCATTATTTCTGCAGGCGACTTCCAACGGCTTGCTGAGTCCGTGCAATGTTGATTTGCTGCATTGCGTTGGGCAAAAAGAAGTCCGACATGATTTTAAGACTTATCGCATGAATTTTGTCACCTCAGTGTGTATGTATATCGTAACTACTGAGCTACAGGTATTGTTATAAAATATTTCATGTCAACAAATTAAAAACTCGAGCGATTAAAGTCGTCTGTAATGTAGCATCGTACAAGACTTTGATTCTCATTCCTCTGCTAGTAACTTGTGTAACAATTTTATCTGGAACAGTTTAGCTGTCGATATGAACGGAAATTTATTTTAAAAAATTAATTATCTGAGACATTTTTGGTATGGTTTAAGTACTTAAACTCGGCGAGCACGCGCGTTCTGGACGACGCACTACGCGGCTCTACTTTTTCTGCGCTTGATTATTCGCCGAATCGCGCGGTAGGCAGGAAAGGCTCCACAAACTGTTGTTATAAGCGGTTAATGATACGACGAAAATGAGCAACTTCAACATTGCTCAAAAAATACTTACAGTGCTCCTTATCAGCCAAAATTTTTATAGTGGGTTTCGTTAGGTGTACTCTTCGCGTGTGAAAAATTTCAGGGTAGGTTTCGTTACGACCATTCCCTTGTCCGTCTCCGGCTAATATTGCATACGTTTGTCAGCTCAGTCTCGTATGCAGAATTGTTTATTTTGCAGAGTTTTTAGTGTTTTTAAACTGAATTGTGGATATGGCTGCGAAATCAGTGTGAACTTACCATTATTTTAGGAGTATTGGATGTCTGTAGAAGTCTCCCAGCCCTATCGCATGTAGAAGAAAGTGAGTATACTAATCCTCAAAAGAAAGGCGAACAATATGATCAGTGGTTGGCGAAGTATAGGGTCCTAAACGGAAGTGCATGGACTTCAGTTAATACCGAAGTTAAATTCATTGCAAAGTAATTGTAGGAATTGCAACGGAAAGGGGATCTAGGGTTGGAGAGGAACTGGAACCAACACTTTCAACACTAAATGTGTACGTACACATTTCCAGGTCTTTATGTAATGTTTCAAACTTCCTGTAACAGCTGTGCACGTCTCCATCGTAATAAGGCTTACCGTTCTCACCAATTTTAGGTCTCCAAATGAATTTACTGTAGGCAAATAAGGTGAGGTACTCGTAGCTGACAGGCGCTCACTTACGGGAATAGCGTGTCGTAAATAAGTGCCCCTTTTCTTGTTTGTAGCTCATTTGCATTTGCTAACGTACATCAGATGAGTGAGTTTCCGCCTCCAGAAAGTTCCAATAATATTTAGCTCGCTTGTCCTCAAGTTACTTATTAAATCTGCATGTGACAAGTCTTCCACTCTTCTTACACATCTCCTACATCCATTTCTACCTCCTCTCTTCTTTCTGCGAGCGCGAAGCCAGCCCAAAGGCAACATAACACCTGGCATCTATATCCGTCACTTTGCACCTCCGAGACTGGGCGTGAAGTCAGTGCAATATCACTTCACTGCATGAAGCTAATCATCGATACATAGTACGTTATTAGTGCCCAGTGTTAATGACAGTCTACGGGCCACTTAAGGTTATGAGGAATAATCCGTCGGTATATTAAAATTGAAATACAGGGTGATCCAAAAATAATACCACAAATTTAGGAATTTAAAACTCTGGAACGACAAAAGGCAGAGCTAAGCACTATCTGTCGGCGAATTAAGGGAGCTATAAAGTTTCATTTAGTTGTACATTTGTTCGCTTGAGGCGCGGTTGACTAGGCGTCAGCAAGCATTTGTTCGCAGCCCAGGAAAATCGACTCGCAGAGCTAGCAGAGAGCTGCAAATTCCACAATCAACTGTATGGAGAGTCCTACGAAAAAGGTTAGTTATGAAACCTTATCGTCTGAAATTGGTTCAAGCACTGTCTGCAGCTGATAAGATTAAAAGAATCGATTTTTGTGATTTTATCCTTGCTCAAATGGAAACAGATGAATCTTTCGTTTCAAAGATTGTGTTTAGTGATGAAGCAACTTTCCACACTAACGGGAAAGTCAACCGTCACAATGTCTGTATATGGGGCACTGAGAATCCGCGGGAAACAACTCAGTATGAACGTGACTCGCCTAAGGTAAACGTTTTCTGTGCCATTTCAGCCAATAAAGTTTTTGGTCCCTTTTTCTTCGAAGGTGCTACTGTAACTGGACTACAGTATCTAGAGATGTTAGAGAATTGGCTGTTCCCTCAGCTCGAACAAGAAGCACAACAATTCATATTTCAGCAGGATGGAGCGCCACCACATTGGCACTTATCTGTCCGTAACTACCTGAACGTCAACTACCCGAGGCGATGGATCGGCCGCCAGGCAGCCCGTGACAGAGCACTTCATCACTGGCCTCCAAGAAGCCCTGATCTTACCCCCTGCGATTTTTTCTTATGGGGGTATGTTAAGGATATGGTGTTTCGGCCACCTCTCCCAGCCACCATTGATGATTTGAAACGAGAAATAACAGCAGCTATCCAAACTGTTACGCCTGATATGCTACAGAGAGTGTGGAACGAGTTGGAGTATCGGGTTGATATTGCTCGAGTGTCTGGAGGGGACCATATTGAACATCTCTGAACTTGTTTTTGAGTGAAAAAAAAAACTTTTTAAATACTCTTTGTAATTATGTATAACAGAAGGTTATATTATGTTTCTTTCATTAAATACACATTTTTAAAGTTGTGGTATTCTTTTTGAATCACCCTGTATACACTACCGACGCTCCATTACTATTTTCTGAAACATCAGTAATGTGTAATCTAGTTCTTAACGTATCATACGGCCAATAGCCCTGCCGCAGAGGTAGCACAGTTTCCCCCGTCAGATCACCGAAGTTAAGCGCTGTCGGTCTTGGCTAAAACTTGGATGGATGATCGTCCCGTCAGGCGAGCGCTGTTGGCAAGCGGGATACACTCAGCCCCTGTGGAGCAAATTGAGGGGCTACTTGATTGAGAAGTAGCGGCTCCGGTCACGAAAACTGACAACGGCAAGAAGAACTGTGTTCGGGCCACATGGCCCTCCGTATCCGTAACCAATGACACCAGTGGGCTGAGCATGACACGGTGGTCGGTCAGTAACGTTGTGTCTTCCGAGACCTGTTCGGGCGGAGTTTAGCTTGGTTTCAGTTTAGTTCAATGTATCATACAAATAACTTCAACGAAGGGTTCTATAAAAAGTTGTACACGCTGTCTTCTTGTTACAGGTTTCCGGCTTGACTTCTCATCAGAGATGAATAATTAGCAGCAAGTGATTAACATTCACACATACAAGTCACATCTCGAAGGTAAGACAACACTACGCTGGAGTTTCTGCTAGTATTATCTTGTCAATGTAGTTTTTGCAATACGTTTTAGGCAATCAAACTAGGCTTTCATTAAAAGTTTGAGTGCAAAAAGTATCTTTTTTAATGGCTTTCGAAGAGACCACGTGGTATATTCTTGAGTGAACTGCAACATGTTTACCGTGTAACTACTTACGTAAGAGTTAATGTTGCTCGGTCAGTTGTAATCATGGATGATAGGCATGTAAATTGTTTTTCTTTTTCTGGAACTTAACAAGATAAAAACACAGTGGCTGTATATACTGACAGGCAGAGTCAAGTCTGTATACTGTTATGGAATAACATTAAATGTTTTGTTATAGTGTAGATAAGAGTTTGTTCTGGAACTGTAGCAATTCGAAACACAAATACTGAAGCTGTTTGATTTCAGATCGATGAACATTATCCGTTCATGAACTTCTGCTGTTACAGAGAGCGGTTAAAACATATCAATAATTATGATGAACAACAAAATTCAGAATGCTCTGGCCATTCATTCACGCAAAACTGTTAACGAATGATCGCATTAAATGACATTAGTATAATGCTGCCATCCCTGCATGTATCTTAGCGATTAGTAAGCGAATCCTGTCTCACATTTAAAACTCGCTATAGTATTTCTCGAAAGAACTTTATTGTAGCTTGTAGCTGTAAGTACAGTCGCTGGACACAGCTGAACAGCAAAGACCAGTTCTTAAATGTTATCCAAAAATTATTATTGTCAGTGTGAGATGATTTTACTGTAGCACTTCGTATGTACCAATCAGGTTTTTGGGAAACTAAGGCTTACGCAATGCTGAGAGAACTATTTCAATTCAGATGTTGAATCACATTCGTTTTAGGGTTGCAACTACCAGCTGTAATAATAGGGTCCTTTTATCGACGCCACCCCCACCAACGTCATATGCAGTTTCTGAACAGTTCAAAGAAAACTTGAGTCTCGTTTCAAGTAGGTACCTCACTCATAGAATTAACGTTATTGGTGGCTTCCACCTACGTTCGATATTTTGGCGAAAATGCATGTTTAAAGTCAGTAGTAGGCATAAGATGTCGTCCGAAATCGTACTGAATGCTTCCTTAGAAAATTATTTTGGAAAATAATTTCACGCACCCACTAGAAGTGCAAATGGTTCTGAAAACATATTTCACTTCTCAGCAACAAATAATCTTGACCAAATAGGGAGCATCATGAGAGATACAGGGATCACTGACCACAGGGTTGTTGTAGTTAAACCGAATCCATAACATCCACACCCACCAAAAATTAACGCAAAATACATCTACATAAAAAAGCACATGAAATTTCAAAGAAAACTTGAGTCTCGTTTCAAGTAGGTACCTCACTCATAGAATTAACGTTATTGGTGGCTTCCACCTACGTTCGATATTTTGGCGAAAATGCATGTTTAAAGTCAGTAGTAGGCATAAGATGTCGTCCGAAATCGTACTGAATGATGACCAAAAAAGAGTAAGTCCCCACTCCTTCCAATATAACTGTGTAAGCGTACACCAGATGTGGTAGTATCGACGGCGTCTCGGAGACATACAACAAATAAATTAATAAGAGATGGTATTGATCCCCCATGGTACACAAGAAAGGACAGAACATTGTTGCAGAAGCATCCTTACTTAATCATACTCAACAGGTCGTTCGTCGAAAGATCCGTACCCGAAGACTGGAATGTTACACAAGCCGCATCAATACGCAAGAGAGGAAACAGGAGTAATCCGCTGAATTACAGGCCCATATCACTAATGTTGATTTGCAGTAGGATTCTGGAAGAAACACTGTGTTCTAACATTATGAATTATCTGGAGGAAAACAATTTATTGACAAAAAGCCAACACGGATTCAGAAACTACCGTTCTTGTGAAGCACAACTAGCTTTTTATTCTCACGAAGTAATGAGTGCTATCTACAGGGCACGTCAAACTGGATTCATATTTTTAGACTTCCAGAAGGCTTTTGACACCGTTCCTCCCAAGCGACTTCTAATCCAACTGCGTCTCAGTTGTATAACTGGAATCGTGTTTTCATGTCAGGAAGCTCACAGTTCGTAATGACTGACGGAAAGTCATCCAGCAAAATGTAAATAATATCTGGCTTTTCCCGAGGACGTGTTGTAGGCCCTCTAAAGTTCTTGATCTATATGAACGATTTAGGAGACAATTTGAACAGTCCTCTTCGATTGTTTGAGATGATGCAGTCATTTACCGTCTTGCAAAGTTATCAGATGATCAAAATCAATTGCAAAATTATTTAGATAAGATATCTGCATGGTGCAAAAAGTAACAGTTGACTCAAAATAATGAAAAGTGTGAAGTCATTCGCATGAGACTAAAAGGAATCCGCTAAATTTCGGTTACAAGATAAATCAAACATATCTAAAGGCTGTAAACTCAACTAAATACCTAGGGATTGCAATTACCAATAACTTAAAGTAGAATATTTTGGGGAAAGCAAACTGAAGTCTGCGGTTTGTTGGCAGAACACTCAGAAAATGCAACATGTCTTCTAAAGGGACTGCTTACACTACACTTGTCCACCCTCTGCTGGTGTCTTGCCGTGTGGGATCCTCATCAAATAGGATTGACGGAGGACATAAAAAAAATTCAAAATAGAACAACTCTTTCTGTATTATAGCAGAACAGCGGAGAGAGTCTCACGGTTATGATAAACGAATTGGAGTGACAGTCATTAAATAAAAGGCGGTTTTCGTTACGGGGGAATATTCTCATGAAATTTCAATTACCATCTTTCTCCTCATAGTGTGAAAACATTCTATTGGAGCTCACGCGCCTACCTACGTGGGGGTATAATAAAATAAATCAAAGTTTGCACGGAGAGATTTAAGTGTTCGGTTTTCCCGCGCGCTGTTCGAGGGTGGAACGGTAGAGAAGTAGCTTGAATGTGCTTCGAATAACCCTCTGCGAGGCACGTAACTGTGAGCCGCAGAGTAATCATGTAGATGTAGATATAAGGGACCCACTGTCCCTTACACAGAGATAACCATATTTCCTCTCGCACATGTCGAGTTTAGACTGGGAATCGTTTGCCAAGCACCGGGTGCGCCCAGCGAGTGATATAGTTGCTATAGATCAGTCAGTGTGTAGCGTGGTTTTTGGAATGGCATTATAAATGGATATCACACGGGCTGAGTGTCACCCACTGTCGTAGGCTGACTTTCGGAAAGTCGTTAGAAATGTAGCGAATGGTGACAAAGTGTTTTCACCAAAACAAGGAGTGCCGGTATTACGTCTTCGTGTTTACTGTTCCGGCCAATGGACTGCAGTGAGGATAATGTGTGCAGATTATTATAACAGCGTGTGATAACATTTCATTGTATTTGACATGTATTGAGTTTAAACCTGTATAGATGTGTACGACTAAAGGAGTGGCGGTCTGCTATTGTTTTCAATGAGAATATATCGACTTGATTTAGTGCAAATTACCGATTACTGCAGAACTTCTGTTCCTTGAATATAGCATTACTGAAAAGCCAAAAACAGATTGAAACGATTTCCAAAGCTGTTAAACCAATCATTGCTGGTCCATTATGTCACGATCATAAAAATGAAACGTTTCGCTGGCATATCATTCGATCACTAACAATCGCAAATTTAGTATGGAGTGTTATTTGTTTTCTTATCACAACCTAAAGTAACTACTTGCTTGTACTGATAATGGAGTTACAGTTAATTGAAAAAAACGAACTTTACAACGGAAGTGCTCAAAAACATTTTTGTGTTTCCTACTAATCTGTTAACTGAATCTGCGGCAACAAATGTTTTTAAGAATGTACTCCGATCATACACTTACTGAAGAAATAGAACGAGGTGCAGAATACTTGAAAAACTGGCTGTTGCATAAACTGAGGTAACGAAAGTCATGGTATACCTCCTAACGTCGTGTCAGACCTCCTTTTGCCCGGCACAGTGCAGCAAATCGACCTGGTGTGGACTCAACAAGTCATTGGAAGTCACCTGCAGAAATCCTGAGCCATACTGCCTCTTGCTATCCGTAATCGCGAAAGTGTTGCCGGTGCAGGATTTTGTGCACGAAGTGACCTCTGCATCATGTCCCACAAATGCGCGATGGAATTCATGTCGGGCGATCTGCATGGCAAAATCATTTGCTCGAACTGCTAGAATATTCTTCAAACGAATCGCAAACAATTGTGGCCCGTTACATGGCGCACTGTCATCCATGAAAATTCCACCTTTGTTTGGGAACTGGAAGTTCGTGAACGGATGCAAATGGTCTCCAAGTATCCGACCATAATCGTTTCCAGTCAATGATCGGTTCAGTTGGATCAGAGGGCCCAATCCATTTCACTTAATCACACCCTATACTACACTCCTGGAAATGGAAAAAAGAACACATTGACACCGGTGTGTCAGACCCACCATACTTGCTCCGGACACTGCGAGAGGGCTGTACAAGCAATGATCACACGCACGGCACAGCGGACACACCAGGAACCGCGGTGTTGGCCGTCGAATGGCGCTAGCTGCGCAGCATTTGTGCACCGCCGCCGTCAGTGTCAGCCAGTTTGCCGTGGCATACGGAGCTCCATCGCAGTCTTTAACACTGGTAGCATGCCGCGACAGCGTGGACGTGAACCGTATGTGCAGTTGACGGACTTTGAGCGAGGGCGTATAGTGGGCATGCGGGAGGCCGGGTGGACGTACCGCCGAATTGCTCAACACGTGGGGCGTGAGGTCTCCACAGTACATCGATGCTGTCGCCAGTGGTCGGCGGAAGGTGCACGTGCCCGTCGACCTGGGACCGGACCGCAGCGACGCACGGATGCACGCCAAGACCGTAGGATCCTACGCAGTGCCGTAGGGGACCGCACCGCCACTTCCCAGCAAATTAGGGACACTGTTGCTCCTGGGGTATCGGCGAGGACCATTCGCAACCGTCTCCATGAAGCTGGGCTACGGTCCCGCACACCGTTGGGCCGTCTTCCGCTCACGCCCCAACATCGTGCAGCCCGCCTCCAGTGGTGTCACGACAGGCGTGAATGGAGGGACGAATGGAGACGTGTCGTCTTCAGCGATGAGAGTCGCTTCTGCCTTGGTGCCAATGATGGTCGTATGCGTGTTTGGCGCCGTGCAGGTGAGCGCCACAATCAGGACTGCATACGACCGAGGCACACAGGGCCAACACCCGGCATCATGGTGTGGAGAGCGATCTCCTACACTGGCCGTACACCACTGGTGATCGTCGAGGGGACACTGAATAGTGCACGGTACATCCAAACCGTCATCGAACCCATCGTCCTACCATTCCTAGACCGGCAAGGGAACTTGCTGTTCCAACAGGACAATGCACGTCCGCATGTATCCCGTGCCACCCAACGTGCTCTAGAAGGTGTAAGTCAACTACCCTGGCCAGCAAGATCTCCGGATCTGTCCCCCATTAAGCATGTTTGGGACTGGATGAAGCGTCGTCTCACGCGGTCTGCACGTCCAGCACGAACGCTGGTCCAACTGAGGCGCCAGGTGGAAATGGCATGGCAAGCCGTTCCACAGGACTACATCCAGCATCTCTACGATCGTCTCCATGGGAGAATAGCAGCCTGCATTGCTGCGAAAGGTGGATATACACTGTACTAGTGCCGACATTGTGCATGCTCTGTTGCCTGTGTCTATGTGCCTGTGGTTCTGTCAGTGTGATCATGTGATGTATCTGACCCCAGGAATGTGTCAATAAAGTTTCCCCTTCCTGGGACAATGAATTCACGGTGTTCTTATTTAATTTCCAGGAGTGTATAATGGACCCACCACCAATTTGCACTGTGCCTTGTTGACAACTTGGGCCCATAGTTTTGTGGGGT